>NC_071355.1:124634999-124807499 GCF_943734655.1 Sabethes cyaneus | reverse complement strand
CTGCAATGACGTGCATTTAGCATTCAAACTGCATACTATGCGTCTAGTGCAAAGCTGGTCTCCAACCCAAATGTTGCTATATCTATCATAAAACATAACATGTAATACTCTAAGTCGTTCATTTAATCTTCGTTAATACTCAAAATCACAAAAAAAATCCCAAATGTGATTTAACGACAAAAAAGTATGATGTATTTATATGCATAATAATGAAGGTTTGCAAAAACGGTATACCTTAACGCCCAGCGTTGCGGGACACAGGGTCATTAAAAATACATGTCAGCGGCTTTTTCTTAGTTGACCTAAAAGAGAATTTTCCTGAAAGTTTCAACTTTCTGTCCCTGCTGGGAAAAGTGTGGGGCTTTATGGGTTAATAGATCATTTTAGTGACGAAGAACTACCAGAGCTTTGGAACATAGTGCTCGCAGCACCTTCAATTGAAGAGATGCTCCCAGTATTTACTAAATACAGTTCTTTTCGTAAGCTTCAACGCGTGCTAGGATGGGTGATTCGTTTCATCAAAAATACCCGTGAAAAGGATCCTTCCAAACGTATTCAAGGTCCTTCGATTGGCGTTGCGGAAACGAGGGCTTCTCTTACCAAAATAGTTCAGGTAATACAGCTCTCTGAGTTTGCAGAAGAAATAGAAACAATTCAGGAAGGCGGTTCTTGTAAAAGACTAGGAAATCTATGTCCAATTTACCAGAATGGTTTACTGCGAGTAGGCGGTCGCATTCAGCATTCCGCTTTGTCTTACGACGCTAGACATCCGATGATCCTTCCTGGCGGAAATTACATAGCTAAAATGTTGGTGAGGACTACTCATGAAGAAAATCTTCACTTTGGTCAGTTGGGCCTAGTAGCGGTAATTCGTCAACGTTTTTGGATTTTAAATTCAAAATCCATCGCAAGACAAATTACAAGAAATTGCGTAAAATGTTTTAAAGCTTACCCAAGAGGAATCGAGCAGCAGATGGGGAATCTCCCAGAAAGCCGAGTAAACCAAATGACACCGTTTTTCCGAACTGGAGTGGACATCGCAGGACCGGTGTACGTGAAGCAGTGTGTACGTAAGCCTACATTGGTCAAAGCATATATATCAGTCTTCGTCTGTATGGCCAGCAAGGCAATACACTTGGAGCTAGTATCGGACCTAACTGCATCAGCATTTATTGGCGCATTACAGCGGTTTATGAATCGTCGAAACGCAAGGCAAGTTAGATAGCTTCTGTCAGCCTCGAAAAATAGAGTGGAGCCTCATTCCACCTCGAGCTGCTCATTTTGGAGGCCTTTGGGAATTTAGCGTTAAATGTGTGAAATCCCACCTGATAAAGTTACTGAAAACAGCATCATTGACGTTTGTAGAATTTTCAACACTATTCACTCAAATCGAGGCAATATTAAATTCCCGGTCTCTTTGTCCTCTGTCCACTGATCCCAGCGATGCTATTGTTTTATTCGTCAAGCATTTGTAGACTACGTACAATAATATTATTACAATGTTTACTTATATACTATACATTATTCCTTTGGCTAAGTCGTAGTTTGATTTGGATTCTGGACATAGTGATGTCAATTCTTTCGCAATTTTGATTATAAAGGCGCATCATGTTATATTATGCCGCAGCACTCACTCCTGGTCGTTTGCTGGTCGGGCATGAACTCACGGCGATTCCAGAGCCTGCGTACGAGGGTTTGAATACCGGCCGACTTTCACGATGGCAATACGTCAAGCAATTGCGTCAGCACTTTTGGAGACGTTGGTCTTCGGAGTACTTAAATCAGCTACAGGTACGTCACAAATGGCAGTTTAGGAAGCCGAATGTGTCCAAAGGAACGGTCGCCATCCTCAAAGAAGACAATCAGTCGGCACAATCCTGGAAACTAGGACGGATTGAGGAAACTTACCCGGGTAAAGACGGAGCAGTCCGCGTAGTGGACATCCGCACTTCCCAAGGGACTTTTCGACTTCCAATATCGAAGATCTGTCCACTTCCAATCGAGGACAACCAGGGCTTCAATGCTTCACCTTCAAAGGATTAGTCTTCTTTTCGGTCGGGAGAAGGTTCGACTTCATCCGAACGCAATAATTTTGAAAGTGAAAATTTCTGACAAGTTGTTAACCCGCGCCTGCTTGATTACATTTGTATGCCCCTCAGTAGTGATCTAGATAAGTTACGAATGCGTTCAAAGGTAATGCGTTTCAAAGCAACGCGTATAAAAGCAAACGCTTCAGCAATGCAGGTAGATTTCACGGAACCGGAAGGAAGGAAAGATCGCGAAAAGGAAGCTTGTAGAAGATTCTAGAAATGAAATTAGGCAACAGTGTATTCCGATTGGTATGAATAGAAGTGTCAAGCATAAAGAGCATTCATTCATAAAAAGTTTGTACTACCGTTCATTTTAATAAAGTTGTACTCGCGTTTAGATCGAATTACAATTGTCGCGTAGTCAATTAAACAATATTAAAATGAATAATACGTGTACCAGTGAATAAGAAAGTATCCGAACGCCTTTCAGGGCAAACGACTTCCCGGTCAAATAGTGGTGTGTTTCAAGGTTGCCTTTCAGGGCGGAATAAATCGTTTCAGAATAAAACAGTTTGGGGTACTGGTGGTACCCCAACAGTTCAGGATCTACGGGTATTTCACAAGCGCTCGAATGTGCTTCTTGCACAGTATTGCCTAATTGGAATAGCGCTTGACAAGGGTATCCCATGCCACCGAATAATTTGCTGCAGTAATAGTAATAGATTGGATCAGATTGGCAGCCTCTCCCTTCAAGGCCGCACGGAGATAATGGAACTTCTGCACACAAGATATTTCTGTTGAGGCATGAATCATCGAAACGAACGTATCGTGGAACGTCAGCCAATTGTTGAAATCTCCATCAAATTCTGGCAGCGTTATCGTTGGCAATTTCACATTAGCAAGACCGGACTGGATGAGCTGGGGTTCTGAAGCTGACGTTTGCGCAATAGGAACGGGGACTGGCTGGGGCATCTTTGAGATCAGACTGGCTTTGATGCGAAAATACTGCTCTTCTATTTTTGCTCGACATTCCATGTTCGCAATTAAAAACTGCCTGTTGTCATCTAGCTGTTCGTGTTCCAACTGGATCATCTCGAACGCTTCATTTAGATTTTCTAAACGTTCGAGTCGTAGAGGCACTTCATATTGATACTCATCTGGAGCGTAGATTTCACTAGAAATTCAACCATGCGCTTCAACGCTTCTACTACATTTTTCTGCTTCAACTCCTTAGCTTTCATTTTCTTCTCGGCAGGCATTTTAGCAGTCCACATCAAAACGGGATCGATTTCGAGCACGTTTCTGGAACCAAAAGAGACCCAGGAAGTACCGCAAAACGGATTTTATTTTACTTTGGAAAGGTACTCACCTGGTACCTCTTCCAAAGAGGCCTTGTATTTTTATAAAAAATTATAGGAAGAATGTTGAGCTGCTATTCGGGCGACTAAATCTTCCGCTGCGGGTCCAGCTGGTATGCAATAGCAGGAAAAATCGTTGAAACCAAGCGCCAAGAACGATGTCCAGCACGCGGTTTACGAAACTTGCGGTTATGTTTCCTCTCTTTCACTCAGGCAGCGAGACGGGCTTCAAACTAGAGGTTACGTTCCTCTCCTCTTTTGCACGTGCGACGAGAAACCTAGCTTTCTCACGTGCTACCTTGTTACCCTCGTGCTGGAACGGATTGGGGAAATATCACTGTGATCCGGGTTAAGGTTAGGTTTCCTCCTTGTTCTCCACATGCAACGGGTAAACTAGTTTTTCACGAGGTTCTCTGTTACCCTCGTGTTGGGACGTTACGATTATTATATTTTCATGCTAGGTGGGAATACACAGAGTTGCCAATTAGTATGCAATGTACATTGGAACCGGTTCATCTGGTATGAAAACTAACAACGCAGCTCCTATAATCCTACAACTTACTTTCTTGAGAGAGAATTTACATGTAAATACTCCCCCCGTAATAGCCGTAGTCCATAGCCTTATTTTCGTTATCCATGCGAAGATTTAAGGGGTTCATATCGAAAGACTAACATTTTGAGCATATGTGTTTGAAGTCGTTTCGATGAATTCCATAAATGACAAATTTACAGCTATTTGTACCGCGCATGTCTGGAGCGATTACACAGCGAATAAAAACTTCAACGCCGTTTTTCTCGAAACCAGGTTTTTAAAGTAGGTACCATAAATATCTCGAGAACGGCTCAATCAATTCATTTGACTTTTTTTTGTTCAAAATTCTACAAAATTATCTAGGCTTTGACCCAATCCTTTTTTGCTACCGCCATCCGGGGTGAGATTGGGCCAAAAACCAAAAATGTTTATTTGTGAAAATTTATTATATCTATAGAAACTGGTGACCTAAATTCAAAATGATCAGGAACATAACATATTTTTTCATAACTTAGAGTGGAACACAGATAATATTAGCAAACTATTTAGCCCAAACAGGGCTTCAAAGTTCGCGATCAAAAATACTCGGAAATAACGCTTGTAAAAAATGTCCCCCATAAACCAACCCAAACAAGAAATCGCATCAACTTGCTATTTTGAAGGTATATAAACTAATCATTTACAATGTATTGAAAGGTTATTATGCGTTGGATAAGTTTTGATTACGAAAATAATATTTTTCGAAACTTTGTACTTTTCGAGCTTCATCAGGGTGAGATTGTGCCAAGCCATAATGATCGATCCTATTTATGGATTTCACATACACAACAAAAATACGTCAGTATACACCAGTACACTCACATTCCTTACTATTGAGCACAATATTTTGACAGATTAGATTGCATCATCCATTTTAGAGCAAACGGCATCATATGTCTGCTGAATAATTTAAACTAATTTTTACTTTTTCTCTGGAAATTTCAGATGCTTTGAATAAACACTCTAATATAAGACGAATATATTATGCCGTGTATAAACTGCAAGTTTTAAGGAGGGGGAGGGGCGTGGGATGTTCTGCGGCTGCGGATTCTCGAACGAAGTAATGGTTACTGTTGTTAAATGATCAAATAGGTATGCCCCCTTGGGATACACCCCTTCATATATCTCCCCTTTGTTAACCCTCGAAACGCTACTGGCTATATAAAGGCTGTCCATTGAGTACGAACTCATTTTTAGATATTTCAGACCTCCCCGGGTTATTTTCGTTCATACTTTTTGTATGATGCGTTGTTTTTGGCCGATCCCCTGCCCCTAATTATTATTATTATTATTATTTATTGAATAAAATTCATCTGACAAAATATTGTCTTAATCAAAAATAAAACGAACACAGGATCATGATAGTCTTCTCATAAAAACATGCAATGGAATGTTAAAGTCAAAAATGCTGTAAGCGAGATTGAATGCACTGGCAATGGCACGGATTGGCTCATTTTGTCCGTATTGTCGACTACGAGCTGCGGGGTGTAAAAAGTTGCGTTGACGTATAACTCTTTCTGGAGCATAGAAGTAAAACTGCCGGAGTAGTTCAGGCGAATCGACTTCCGAAGTGATGATCTTAGCAGCAAAGAGAGCTTGTGCGATGAATTTTCTCCGTTCTAGGATATCAATTCCAAGTAGCCGACAGCGATCAGTGTAGGAAGGCAGGTTCGTAGCATCACGCCATGGTAGCCAACGAAGTGCGTAGTGAACAAACCTTTTTGTACTCGCTCGAATCTAGCAATTCAACACGCTTGGTATGGACACCATACCACACTACTAAACTCAAGAACTGAGCGGACTAGTGCACAATACAATGCCGGTAGGCACAGCGGGTCGCGAAAGTCTTCGGAGATTTTGAATATAAAACCAAGTTGTCTGTTGGCTTTCGTCAGAATGTCGTTGTAGTGAGGTTTGAAGGTCAACTCACAGTCAAGAGTAACTCCCAAGTCTCTAATTTGGTAGACCCGTTGAAGTCTGTGTCCAGCAATTGAATAAGTAAACATGATCGGTTTCTGTCTACGGTGAAAGGTTATCACATTGCATCTGTTGATACTAAGTGTCAAAAAATTCCGGGAGCACCAACTCTGCATACGACCTACACTTAGTTGCAAGTAGCCGCAATCATTAGTACTGTTGATGATGTTATATATTTTGACGTCGTCGGCGTAAAACAGGCGGCAACCAGATGGCAGTATGACAGAAAGTTCGTTGATAAATAACGAGAACAAAATTGGCCCAAGGTTACTGCCCTGGGGGACACCCGAAACATTCGTAAACACTTCGGAACTAGAAGCTCCGATCTTAACGCGAAGCGATCGGTTTATCAGATAGGACCTGAACCAGGCGACTAAGGATCTGTTGACTCCAAGTTTTTCTAGTTTTCTTAACAGTATTTCGTGATCCACTCGATCAAATGCTGCCTTGAGATCAGTGTAGACAGCATCAACTTGTCCACCGTTGTCCATTGTGCGAACGCATAGTGATGCAAATTCGGTCAAATTTGTCGCAACAGACCGCTTGGGGTAGAATCCATGCTGAGCAGTTGAAATGTAGTTCTTACATAAGCAGAAAAGCGCCTCATTGATAATAATCTCAAAAACTTTAGAACAGCAGCATAAGGAGGTGATGCCTCTGTAATTCCGAACATCTCTCTTATCACCTTTCTTGTGAACAGGAAACATAAATGAGGATTTCCATAGTTCAGGAAATTTGTTCTCTTGCAGTGACCTGTTAAACAGTTTTGTAAGTGGAGTAACTAACACCTCCGAGCACAACTTTAGAATGAACGCTGGAATGCCATCGGGACCAGCAGCATAAGAAAGCTTTAACTTTTGGAGTGCAGACATTACGATTTGTTCACTAATGTGAAATGGACGGAACTCAAAAGTATCACTAGGACAGTCGTTGATGGCAATGGCGACTTGTTCAGGTGAGGCAGAACGTTCGTTGGACGAATTCCTGAAGTGTTGGACGAAAAGATCGCACTTCTCAAGTTCAGAGTTAGTAACTTGTACCCCACTTAGTCCACTTAGTTCATGGACAGCCCCATATGAACTACTTTATACTGATATTTATGTGAATTGTTTGTAAACATGCTAGTTTTCACTATGTAGATTTTTAGCCTAACTTTATCTTTTTGGCACAATGTCACCCCCTAGAAGGGGTGAGATTGTGCCAAAGTTCATACACTTCCAGTAAAATAAGGTTTCATTGTAACTAAACCATCTCTACGGTAGTTGTTAATTGATCAATTTAGTATAATTTGACAGGTTTGAAATCAACTTAGTTCCTAAATTGCGTGTATACTGAGCTAAAGAACAAAAACATATGCTTTTTTGGCACAATCTCGCCCCGGACGACGGAATTGCAATTTATGTATTTTTTAAAAACGTTGAAAGTTAATTTTTCGGCTGAAAAACTGACTTTTATGTTTGAACGTCCACCATTTTGTTACGCGTTCGAATTTTTAAACAGGAAGTGTCACAGACAAGACAATTTAATATACTTTCGCGTCGTTTTGAAATTTTTCAACGGCAATCCATGGTACCTTTTTTTTGGTTGAGTGTATCTTTTATTGATTGTTTTTGTGTCAAATCGCTCCGATACTATTCGTTATTTTTTGCATGTTATTGCTTTTAAACCGTTTTGTGATACATCAATAGTGAAAACTAAAACGATTGCAAATCGAGTCATAGTTTTATAAGAGTAAATTAGTGCATAGCAAAGTGATTTCAATTACTCTAGTGCGATCAGCTTTCTCCTTTCTGTTTACCACCGCAATCGAGTGATTCAGATTAACCGTCACGACCCGCTATCGGTACATCGACAAAGTCGATTCACAGTAGCCGTCACCGGAACGTCTACAGTCAAAGTGGTAGAAAGCTAAGTGCATTTGCGCTACGGTTTTAAATTCGAACCTCCTAATCTTCAACTTTTAATTTCAAAATGGAAAACGCTTGTGATCAGTGCGCTAAACCAGTTCAAGTCGATGGAGAACACATCAAGTGTATGGGTTTCTGCGACCAACTCGTGCACGTTAAATGCGCTAAAATGAACGCGGCTTTTGTGAAAGTCTTACGCGAACGTAAAAATCTGCTTTGGATGTGTGACGAGTGTGTTAAGCTTATAAAAATGACTCGCTTCAAGGGGGTCATGTCTTCGGTAAGCTGCGCTGTTTCATCGATCGCTGGTAGCCATGGCGAAGCTATCGGCGAATTGAAGCAAGCCATACTTGTCAACGGACAACGCATAGAACAGCTTTCGAAGAATTTTTCTGAAGCCGCCACTACGCCTCTTACGTCAAGATACGCGACCGCAGAACCGCCGAAAAAACGACGCCGCGAAGAGCGTGCAGTGGTTAGCAAACCGCTTCTTGTTGGTACAAAATCGTCCACATCGCAAACCGTGTTGACCGTTTCCCCTCCAAAAAAATTGTTCTGGCTTTACCTCTCTCGGATACGCCCCAGTGTGAAGCCCGAAGCCGTCGTCGAGCTGGTTAACGATTGTTTGCAGTGTAATGATCCGATCAAAGTGATTCCTCTGATAAAAAAAGATGCTAACGTAACCGCCATGAACTATATTTCGTTCAAAATCGGTATGGACGAAAAGTATCGAGACATTGCTCTCGATATGGGTACATGGCCCCAAGGTCTGCTTTTCAGGGAATTCGAAGGCACCAGCTTAAAAAACTACTGGGCACCATCTGTACCTCGAGCAACTCCGATAACTCCATGTATAGAGGTAACCCCAGCGAGCAATCCTTCGTCCTCCAACATAGATCTGGGATTGTTGCCAACAGGGTCTTAGAGTCCAAATGCAGGACAAATTGGATGCTGGGACGCAACGACTTTAGTACTTCGGAAGCCCTCAATCCCCCCGCTGCAGTCGAGCTACTGCCGCTAGCGTACAACAGTCGTCCCGGCCCTGCGTGCGGGTTTGGGGAACAGGGCTTCCAGAACCAGACTCATGGCAAGTATCATTCTTGTCCACGTTTATACCCTGCTGACGCCTACCGCGCTTTCAGACCCACGACCACTGGACCATTGAAAGATGATTCGCTCCACGCTTCTTTTTCTGCATCAACGGAACGCACGCCAAAAAGTATGATGGAAACCCTCATCCCGTCCGTCACAGCCGAGTATCGCTGTCCCGTCGATTATGTCATCAGTCGCTGCCATCAGAGCCGTTCCGTTCCTGTGATCGGTACCGGTGATGAGGGTTTCCAACTTGCTTTCCCAGGCAAGTACCGACTTTATAGTCCATCCTCGCTCCCTGATGTTCTCTCCATCCGTAGCAATGGTTCCTGCAGCGACATCCCTTGTCATCGAGTCTCCGTTCCCAGCGCCCACCTAAACTGCCATCCGCCGTGTACTCCAGCCTCCGAGCCAAATTGCGGAATTGTCAGAGCTAGCAACGTGGAAAATAACTATCCGAACGATGCATTGCCGATACTTGAAGTCGATAGGACACCGGGATGCACCGACAGTAGCACTATGGAAGTCCCTATCCTCCCCGCCGCAGTCGCGCCTTTCCTGCCAGCGCTCATCAGTCGTCCCGACCCTGCGTGTGGGTGTAGCGAAAGGGGCTTCCAAAATTCCCTTCCAGGCAAGCGCACTACCGCCAATCTAGATCCTCCCGTTGATCCGTCTCCCGTTTCTAGCACATCATCCAACCGGTTACCGAACAGTACTCGCGACGTCCAGCAAAACATCCACGTGTACTACCAGAATGTAGGCGGAATTAATGCAAGCGTTCACGACTATCTGCTAGCATGTGTCGATAGTCCATACGATATAATCGTTTTAACCGAAACCTGGCTTGACGAACGAACCTCCTCCACACAAATCTTCGGACCGAACTACGAAGTCTTCCGGTGTGACCGAAGTGCGCACAACAGCCGAAAATCAACGGGCGGCGGCGTTTTTGTAGCGGTTCATCGCCAACTCAAGGCCTCTGTCTTAGAACACAACGACTGGTTACCTGTTGAGCAAGTTTGGGTGTCTATAAATTTATCCGATCGCTCTCTATACCTGTGCGCTGTCTATTTCCCACCGGATCGAGTAAGGGACGCCGTACTCCTCAAGGCTCATATGGCATCGGTCTCCACAATTTCTTCGGCAGCCTCCGCCTCCGATGATTTGCTAATTCTGGGAGATTTTAACCTCCCCAGGATTAATTGGCGTGATCGCGGCAACGGCTATCTGTTCGTCGACTTCAGCTCTGTAACTCCTCCCCCGATCACCACCGAGTTGTTCGACTGCTATAGTACAGCCACTGTACAGCAAATTAACAAAATCACCAATGAAAATGGACGCTGCTTGGATCTCTGCTTCGCTAGTGTTTGCAGTCAGGCTCCAGAATGTATGTTGGCGCCTGCTCCACTCGTTAAAGTTGTTCTCCATCATCCACCGCTATTAATTCCGATTTATCAACATACACCATGCAAAACGACCGACTCACCGTCGTCTGTCTATTAAGATTTCAACTGTGCCGATTTTGATGCGATCCAAGGTATACTAAACAGTATCGACTGGAACGCAGCCTTGGAAGAGAACAACGTAAATGCTGCCGCCTTGACCTTCTCGCACATTTTAAATTATATCATCGACCGCCACGTACCGAAAAAGACGATACGCATAGAGCCGCACCTGCCTTGGATAAACGCCACGCTACGTCGCCTTAAATCTGGAAGAAAGGCTGCCTTGAGGAGGTTCTCAAGGTATAAAACCCAATATCTGCGAAACCACTATCAGGCTCTCAATAAGCGCTACAAAAAGTTAAGCCGACACTGCTTCCGCAAATACCTAAACAACGTTGAGCGAAGACTGAAGCGTAACCCCCAGTCGTTCTGGAAATATGTTAGCGCACAACGGAAAGACGACGGTCTTCCATCAGCCATGTTCCTTGGAAGCGACACTGCGACCAAATTGGATATGGTTTGTCAACTGTTCTCGCGGAAATTCTCCAGCGTCTTTGTCGATGAAAGGCTGTCCGAAACAGAAGTATCGACTGCTCTAGACAGCGTTCCAAATCTCAGCGACTCTCTCACTAACCTGTCTATTGATGATTCTATGATCAAGCAGGCCGCTTTGAAGTTGAAAAGCTCAACTTCCAGTGGACCGGATGGCGTACCTTCAATATTTTTAAAGAACTGCATTGATGCCTTGGCTACTCCAATCCGACGTCTATTTAACTCCTCGATTAGCTCAGGCATATTTCCTTCAGCTTGGAAATCCGCTTACATGTTTCCAGTTCATAAGAAGGGGAACAAAAGGAACATAGACAACTACAGAGGTATCTCTGCCTTATGTGCATTATCGAAACTCTTCGAGCTCGTTGTGTTCGTGCCAATTTCCTCGTTCGTCCAGCAATACATCGCTGATGAACAACACGGATTCATGCCGAAGCGCTCAACGTCTACCAATCTACTAACTCTCACTACGTACGTAACGGACTGCTTTGACGACCGATCCCAGACGGACGTTATCTACACTGACCTCTCCGCCGCCTTCGACAAGCTAAATCATCAAATCGCCGTTGCAAAACTGGACAAACTGGGTATTGGAGGGCCGCTGCTTCAGTGGTTTAAATCGTATCTGACGAACCGTCCCATCAACGTGTCTATCAATGGCTTCACCTCATCGACCTTCACCGCTTTTTCTGGAGTCCCACAAGGTAGCCATCTCGGACCGTTGGTCTTTCTTATTTATTTCAACGACGTCAACTTAATGCTCAAAGGTCCTCGGCTTGTGTTCGCCGACGACCTGAAACTGTTTTCGAAAGTCAACGATTCAACGGACACTCTCGCACTCCAGGAGCAACTGTTGATATTCGCTGGAGCCCGTATGGAGCCCGTATTACCAAAACGGCGTCATTCGAATAGAGTCGGTACAACGGAGGTTCATCCGCTTTGCCCTCCGTAGGTTACCATGGAATGATCCGTTCCGGCTACCAAGCTACGAACAGCGCTGCAGATTAATCAACTTGGACACCCTGCAAACACGTCGGGACGTAACTAGAGCCGTCTTCGTATCAGATGTTCTGACATCCCGGATTGACTGTCCTTGGATTCTAGGAAGACTATATATCTTAACTCGGTCTCACTTAACGCGGAACAATTCCTTCTTGCATATACCACATCGGAGAACTAACTACAGCACTTTCGGTACTATAACCGGCTTACAACGGAACTTCAATCGTTTTGTGTCCTACTTCGACTTTGACGTCAGCCGCAACGTGCTGAAAACCCGATTTAGAGCTCTTGCTATTAGTTTTTAAGTAGTCAGTAGGATAGAAAAATCTGTTGACTTTTAATTAATAAACAATAAACCACAATACTTTTTTTTCGAACGATTACGTTCAAGGAGCCATAGAGGAGGGGTGGAGAGGTTCCCATATGTAAACAAAATTGTAAATCTATACCTATAAAAATGGATTTCTGTCTGTCTGTCTGTCGGGATGTTCCTTATAGAATCGAAAACTACTGAACCAATCGGAGTGAGAATTTGCATGTAAAGGTTTTTGGGGCCACGGAAGGTTCTTATGATGGTTAGAGACCCCTCCCCCCACTAAGAGGGGGGGCTCCCATACAAATGAAACACAAATTTCTGCATAACTCGAGAAGTAATCAAGCAAATGGAACCAAATTTGGCATGTGAAGGGTTTTGGAGGCAAGATTTTTTTCTATGGTGAATTAGGACCCCTCCCCACTTTAGGAGGGGGGAGGCTCCCATACAAATTTCCTCATAATTCGAGAACTAATCAATCAATTAGAACCATATTTGGCATGTGGGTGTTTTTGGAGGCAACCATTTTTTCTATGATGAATTAGGACCCCTTATCTTTTTAGGAGGGGAGGGCTCCCATACAAATGAAATACATATTTCTTCATATCTCCAGAACTAATCAAGCAAATGGATAGACTAATCTCAAGTTTTTAGTCTTGACCTTGAAATGCGGTCATGCATACATATTAATATTTTTTTGAAACGATGGTTCTACAATTGATGATGGTACGGTAGGGGAAAGAAATGGAAATTTTGGTGAAGGAGGGAAAGAGCGGAAAGAAAAGGAGGGGGGACGGATATTGGTAGCTACGCTTGACAAGTAGTCATTTTGACTCCTACCTTTTGTCCAATGCTGGAAGATGCATGAGTCGAACCAAGCTATAATCTGTGATTATAACCGGATTCGAACCCACAACACCCGCCAGGGCATGTGATTCGCTGGTACTAGGGATGCTATACCGGTTTTACCGAAACCGGTTTTACCGGTATTACCGGGCTATTTTCCAATACCGAATTACCGGTTTTTCCAAGACCAAAAACCGGTATTTTTTTGCATGATCAAATAACAACTCAAGAAGCCTGAATCGCTGGTAAAAAGTTTAATGATTGAAGGTTCTACAAATAATAACTCAATTATGTAGTTCTTCCAAAGGGAAACCCCTGAAATACCTCACCGCTTTCAGCATAGAGCCGGAGTGCCTCATGCTTTTTAAGCAGTCGTCTCCATTCAACTTGTTCCAATCCCTGGGCTACTCGTCGCCAATTTCTCAGTCGTCTCAGAAGTCGCAAATCACTATCGATCTGATCATGCCATCTTGCATGTTGAGCTCCTCTGGTACTGGTGTCGAGGCGGTCGTTGAAGAGAACTGTTTTCGTTGCTGAGAAACAAGGATACGCTTTATTTAAGCGATGAGGAATTCATGAAGAAATAAGAAATTGTCGCAGTGCTAAAACCAGCCTTGGCTGCTGTCGAATTACTGTACCGGAAAAATTGCACACTCTACCAACTACGCACTCTAAAACTACTCTCGGAACACCTTTCAAGTATCGCACAACTGCTGTTCGAGTTACTGTATTGATAGAATTTCCGTATATTTAAATTTATTCGTTTTATAATTAGCCGCGCTATGTGCAATGACTTTGTAATATTCTTCAAGGCATCAAGGATGTTTTAATAATAAAATTCTGCAAGGTTTTATTATTTTAAAAGTCAATGGAATAAACTCAGAAACCGAGCAGGCAGAGGAACCAAAATCAACTGAACCTTCAGTTATAATTTATCATAAATGTCAGTATCTAAGCAGCTTATTAAAAGCTCTTGAACAAGGGTTTTCCTACGCTACATTTCTAATTTATCACTAGGAATTATTCTTTCTTTCTCTGTGGAGACCGAATGAAGATTCTCTGCCTCCGGAAGTTTTTCATTGAAATTTGTTCTCGTTTAAAAGATGACATGGTAAATTCTCTTCGCATTGTTAAATATTATTTTTTTAATGAATTAACTACGCGACAGAAATTGAGAATCGTTGATTATGGAAGGAACTTCTTCAAATCATATGATTTTTGAATATAGTTTTCAAGAGTTAACTTTTACCGGTTTTACCGGTATTGCATTTATCAGTACCGAAAAACCGGTTTTCAAAGTACCTCCCGGTATTGGCATCTCTAGCCCCTGGTACTTGTACCTTTGAACCATAAAGGCGCTATCCCCCCCTCCTTTCCTTTCCGCTCTTACCCGCCTTCACCAAAATTTTCATTTCTTTCCCCTACCGTACCTTCATCAATTGTAGAACCATAGTTTCAAAAAAATATCAAGCAAATAGAACCAAATTTAGCAAGTATGTATTTTTGTAGGCATTTTTTTCTATGGTGAATTGAGACCCCTCCCCTCTTTAGGAGGGGAATTATGACCCTTAAATAGGAGATTAAGATAGGGGGCTTCCATACAAATGAAATACAAATTTCTTCATAACTTGAGAACTAATCAAACAAATGGAACCAAATTTGGCATGTGAAGGTTTTTGGAGGTAAGAATTTATTCTATGGTGAATTAGGACTCCTCCCCACTTTAGGAGAGGGGGGGGGGGCTCCTATTCAAATTTCCTCATAATTCGAGAACTAATCAATCAATTGGAACCATATTTGGCATGTGAAGGTTTTTGGAGACAAGATTTTTTTCTAAGATTAAGAATTTTCTAAGAATTAGGACCTCTTACCTTTTTAGGAGTGGAGGCTCCCATACAAATGAAATACAAATTTCCTCATAACTCCAGAACTAATCAAGCAAATGGAACCAAATTTAGCATGTGGGTGTTTTTGTAGGCAAATTTTTTTTCTATGGCGAATTGAGACCTCTCCCCTATTTAGGAGGGTAATTATGATCTCTCCCTGCTTCATTAGTGGGGAGGGTCCCATAAAAATGAAATACAAATATCCTCATAACTAGAGAACTAATCAAGCAAATGGAACCAAATTTGGCATGTGGGGGGTTTTGGAGGCAGGAATTTTTTTATGATGGTTTGAGACACCTCACCCCTGTGGCAGGGGATAAGAACTCTCATACAAATAAAACAGAAATTTTTGCGTAACTCTAAAACTAATCGAACTCGAGAAATTTTAGACTTTTTCATAAAACATGAGTCAGTAACAAGACCACCAGAATCTATCAATAGTAACATTAGATGATTCAGGGCTGCCGTCGGAAGCGCCGGCCACTGCGTGGGAGAGGGGGGCAGCCCTCCGTAGAGATCACCTCTATGTAAGCAAAGCCTGGGTGCTAATTCCGTTATCGAAATTTGACCTTCTGTTTTTTATACAACAGACTTCGCAACCAGCTGTTAGAATACAGGACAGTGCGGGGTCAGTGCTACGATCCTATTGACTCTAACAGCCTCTCCCAGCCAAGATTCGAACATACGACGACTGGCTTATTAGACCAGCGTCTTACCTCGAGGCCAACTGGGAGGTACCTCTATGTAGGTTTATTTATTTTCCTAGATCTACTGACGTCTATTACTTTACTTCAGTTGGGTCATCCCTGCGAAATCAATGGTACTTTCAACGAAAAGATTTTCCGTAAAATGGTACATCCCGCGTAAGATTTTTCATGAAATGGTATTCTGCGAAACTCTATATTCCGTGTTATGGTTAACCGAGAATTGGTGTTCCGCAAAATGGTATTCGGCGAAATGGTTTATAATGATGACGAATATTTAAATGCTATCAGCTTTATTGCTATGGGGGAGCTGTTTTCTATTTTACTGTGAGGAAAATTTGTATATTAAAACACCCATAAACTCCTTAAAAACTTGCAAAACTCGAGATCGTGATAAAGGTCATCCAAGATTCAGGATATATGTACAACACAGTTTAATTCGTGGCAATACGAAGTTTGTCGGGTCAGCTAGTACTAGCATAAAATGCAATGTTTAGAATGCAAAAAACCTGAATTGATTCGTCTTTCGCGTTATCGAGCAAAAAACATATGAAATAGGGCCAAAAATATGGTGTAAAAGGTACTATGTCCCCTTAAGCCGGTTTCCTCAGATTTATCCATTTTTTCCGCGACAACAGTAGGTACGGACACGTTGTTTGAGATGCTTTTCACTCTAGTAGAGTTTCCGTTCGTTTGACAGTTCGGTCTCTGTGATTGCAGAAGCAGCGTGAAAACTATCCATAAGGTAGGGGCGAAATATTTCAGGGATTTATTTAGGAAATTTTTATGCTGTTTCTTTGGATCATTTGGAAATGATGCAGAAATGTACGCATATGTTTGAGGGTCTGCGTATATCGGGAAGAAAGTTCGTGTTTAGTCTGAAGTATAGCTCCAGGGAGAATAAATTCTTAACTCTTTCTGCGGTGAATTCAGTTTGAAATCACGTGCTCAACGTAATGATTGAGGTTGTTTAAAGCTAAATGAGCCTGTCTTAAGTTTGTTTATCAGGTTTTGAGTGGTATCTTCATTCTCATTGAGAATAAGATGACAATACTAGTTTACGGTAATGATTTTATTTCGCTCCAACTAAGATTTGTTTGTCATGCTAGCGATTACAGAAGCAGAATTGTTGAACTGTCATGATTATGCTGTCCATAACAGAAAAAATTCCTATGAAATTCTTGAAGTAAAAGAAGGGCGGTAAAGACGGACACCTTAAGGTCTAAACAGAATATCTACTCAAATATAATTGTATTGATCGCAATTTTCATACAAACTAAACCTTTAAGTCGTCTCTGTCTAATATAGTTACAACGTGTGCTAGAAAATTTCTTTCAAAATTTATACTTTTTGCCTTTCTACTATATAAATATATAGTATAAAGGTATAGAAATCCCTTGGAAATGGAAAGAAGGTCCTGCGGGCCGAATGTTATATAACATTCGACTCAGTTTCGAAAACTGAGCATTTTCTGTGTGTGTGTGTGTGTGTGTGCGTGTGTGTGTGCGTGTGTGTGTGCGTGTGTGTGTGTGCGTGTGTGTGTGTGTGTGTGTGTGTGTGTGTGTGTGTGTGTGTGTGTGTGTGTGTGTGTGTGTGTGTGTGTGTGTGTGTGTGTGTGTGTGTGTGTGTGTGTATGTAACGCTTTCAATCTCACTCACTTTTCTCGGAGATGGCTGGACCGATTTTAATGTTCTTAGTGTCAAATGAAAGGTCTAGGTGTCCCATAGGTTGCTATTGAATTTCATATTGATTGGACTTTCAGTTCAAAAGTTATGTATAAAAATATGAAAAATATTGGACTTCATTATCGCATAGGTCCCTTAACCGATTTGAACAAAATTGATTGCATGTGAAAGAGGAGCCTTGCAAACCCTCAACTTCCAAATTTCATGATAATTGGGCTTGTAGTTTAAAGTTATATAAAGAAATGTGAAAAAATAGCCATTAAAACCTAGTTTTGTAACATATAAGCATTAATTCAATGAAAAACATCACACATTTTATTATTGTTTGAAAATTACTGCTGAGATCTATCAAATGAAACCGAGTTATATAAAATCGGACGGTTCATTCAAAAGTTATTCAAACTTTAACACTTAAGCACCGTATATTAAACCGTTAAAACGTGTGAAATCAAAACATATCAATCAAATGTTGATTGTATTCAATGTGTGTGATGTGTGTGATGTATGTGTGTATGTATGTATGTATGTATGTATGTATGTATGTATGTATGTATGTATGTATGTACATAAATGACGCTTACAGTATTCACGCACTCAAGGAAAGAAAATATAATTATTCTACGCAATACGTTGTGAATTTTACTGGCAAATAAGGATTTTGAGGAATACAGAACGGATATTTAAAAATATAGTCAAGTTAATTATAGATGTGGTCGAGAAAAAATCAATAATGATTATTGTGGCAGTAGAAAGGCTAGGTCACGCCGCTAGGTGGATTAATTCGGGTTTTTTTAATATTATAAACATACCACACCACAATAGATCAAAGAACTGGTCGCAGTGGTCCAAGGTCCCCAACAAGGAAAAAAAATATTATAAACATTATATATAAATCGGAGTTTCTGCGGATTGGCGAAAAAGACGGACACTTGATATGGGAAAGACGGACACTCGCAAAAAGGTGTCATGCGTCGTCGAATTAACAGTATTAAGAAAGATTAACATATTTCATCATGTATTTAGGAAAGAATTGGTTTGGGAGAACCCCCTTCCCGATCCCCCCTTTGAGCGAGGAAATAAAATGGTTCCTTTCAATATTTTAATTGGTTTTTCAATATTTTAATTGGTAATCTGTAATAGATGTAGGCAGAGGCACAATATGTGTCGATAACCTAACCAAACGCGTCGCTATCTTGATAAGTGGTTTTTGCAGTCTCCTTTTGTCCAACGCCTCTATGGTTCAAAGGTTCAAGTACCAGCGAACCACATGCCCTGGCGGGTGTTGTGGGTTCGAATCCGGTTATAATCTCAGATTATAGCTTGGTTCGACTCATGCACCTTCCAGCATTGGACAAAAGGTAGGAGTCAAAATGACTACTTGTCAAGCGTAGCTACCAATATCCTCCCCCACCTTTCCTTTCCGCTCTTCCCTTCCTTCACCAAAAAATTTTCATTTCTTTCCCCTACCATCCCTTCATCAGTTGTAGAACCATCGTTTCAAAAAATATTAATATATAAGTATGACCGCATTTCAAGGTCAAGACTAAAAACTTGAGATTAGTCTAACTTTTTACTGAATATTCAAAAACACCAGGCTTCCAATGGATATTCAGTGAAGGATCAAACTAACGCAATATCGACGATATAGCACGAAAATATTGTTTTTAACGACCTACCAGTTATTTTCTTCACACACAAAATTACATCGGATAGCGTATCTACGCATTTTTTTGTTAGTTTTGTTTATAAAGTTGACAACTGTGCTACTAAAAATCGGCAGTTCAATTCAAAAGTGTTCATTCAGTCTATAGAAACATTTCCCATCATTGATTTACTTCAAAAATTTATTGTTTATGAAATATGACAAGTGTCCGTCTTTCCCACAGTGTCCGTCTTCACCGCCCTTCACCTATTAGATTAAGATGAGGAAGTTTGTAGACATTCGTTGAAGACCGGAGTTTTACAACGTGATTTGGAAATAGAGGAAGATTGGCAATCGGGCTGACGATGAACATGACTCCGAATGTTCATACAGCTTTTGATTAGCTCTAGTACGTTGATATAGTCCTTATTCTAAGTATGAAAGTAAATTTTTTCGTAAGATTTCCCCTTATCCCCGTAATTTAAGCATGGAGTGATGACTTGCACGTTACAGTAATATAAAGTGTAGCTATTTAGACTATTTAAAATGAATTGGTTTATTGAGCAAACCATAAAAAGCCCAGTATAACAGTTTGGAATCTTGCATTGCAAAATATATTAAATGCAATATTGTGTTTTGTATTGTGTCCGTGTCGATGAAGCGCGAACCCTTAGGTAGTCATCTATACCTATAAAATGGATTTCTGTCTGTCTGTCTGTCCGTATGTTCCTTATAGAATCGAAAACTACTGAACCGATCGGCGTGAAAATTTGCATGTAGGGGTTTTGGGGCCAGGGAAAGTTCTTATGATGATTAGAGACCCCTCCCCCACAAAGAGGGGGGGGGGGCTCCCATACAAATCTATACCAATAAAAATGGATTTCTGTCTGCCCCTATGTTCCTTATAGAATCAAAAACTACTGAACCGATCGGAGTGAAAATTTGCATGTAGGGGTTTTTGGTGCCAGGGAAGGTTCTTATGATGGTTAGAGATCCCTCCCCCACTAAGACGGGGGGCTGCCATACAAATCTATACCTATAAAAATTGATTTTAGTCTGTCTGCCCGTATGTTTCTTATAGAATCGAAAACTACTGAACCGATCGGGGGAAAATTTGCATATAGGGGTTTTTGGGACCAGGGAAGGTTCTTATGATGGTTAGAGACCCCTCCCCCCACTAAGAGGAGGGGCTCCCATACAAATGAAACACAAATTTCTGCATAACTCGAGAACTAATCAAGCAAATGGAACAAAATTTGGCATGAGGGGGGTTTTGGAGGCAGGATTTTTTTTATAATGGTTTGAAGACCCATTACCCCTGTGGTAGGGGAATAATGACTCTCATACAAATAAAACAGAAATTTTTGCGACCTGTCGTCGGAAGTGCCGGCCACTGCCCCCCCCCCCCCCCCCCCCGCAGGCAGCCCCCCGTAGAGGTCACCTCTATCTAGGTTTATTTATGTTCCTAGATCTTCTGACGTCTATTACTTTCCTTCAGTTGGGTCACCCCTGCGAAATGGTACTTTCTACGAAAAGATTTTCTGTGAAATGGTGCATCCAGCGTAAGGTTTTTCGCGAAATGGTATTCTGCGAAACTCTATATTCCGCGTTATGGTCAACCGAGAATTGGTGTTCCGCAAAATGGCATTCGGCGAAATGGTTTGTAATAATGGCGAATATTTAAATGCTATCCGCTTTATTTTATCAGGCTAAGCAATGGGGGGAGTTGTTTTTTACTTTACTGTGAGGAAAATTTGTATATTAAAACGCCCATGAACTCCCCAGAAATTTGCAAGGCTCGAGATTGTGACAAAGGTCATCCGATATTCAAGATTTATGTACAACACAGTTTAATTTGTGGCAATACGAAGTTTGTCGGGTCAACTAGTTATAATATATTTGGTGATACGATCATGCCCACACAGTAAATTCTTAGCTGGTTAGATTATGAGAGAATTCGCACACACAGAGAGTAGATAGATAGAGTAAAGAAGCCGAAAGATTGAACATTTGACCCCCGTGATTTTGTAACCAAAATATACATAGTAGGATTATAAGTATGAATGCAAATCAACCGGTTTAATTAAATGAAATCTCTAAAAGCATTTCAAAAGTTATGTAGTACTTTAGCAATGAAATATTTCCCTAGTCACCTTTAGTCGATCTTGTCCGCTTCGTTTGGTATGACTATATTGAATACATACCTTCGTTCAGTTTCGCGTAACTTAGCGCAGTCTGGTGGTAAGTATTGTGAGTTCCCATGATGAGAAAAGCTCAAGTGATAGGAACTTTATATAGGGAATTCTTGTAGGCAAGTTCGTTTAGTTTGTAAAGTCATCTTTCTAGGGTGTTTGCACCTATATGGTCATAACCTCGTGTACTTAGCTGGACCGATTCGGATTCTTTTCTCCGAAAAGATTTCAACTGGACTTGCAGAGCAAGCAGTTTCATCCCGGCAAATAAATTTTGGCGGTAGTCTCCGTATGGAGTGGTGCTTAAGCTACACGCTTCATCAGAATCGTCCGCGACGGTTACAAGGTACATTTAGGCGTTTTGGTCTTACATTTCGGTTATCTCCTTTATAGTGTATGTAGTATGTCACATCAAAGTGATTCTCCGCCGAAATTTTAAAAATTAGATTGGGTATCTCCGATTCGTTATCAATAAGATGCGATACGATGCGCACAGCAAATCATTAAATAAAATTCAATTGTGTATTACTTACTCGTATTTTGAAAGTAATGAATTCCTATGCTTGATTGATCTGGAACAAAACGAGTAAACGTTGTAGGCAAATGAACCGTATTCCACTCTTAGTTGTGCATCATTTTCGTTTAGTTTTAGGCATTGCTCAAAACATCTCATTGTGTTGTTAGATTCTTCAAGAAATTCTTGGCACCTAGAAACATTTGCAATTTTTAATCAATTGAATACGTTTATATATACATATATGTATCACGTAGTGAATATTTGTTTTACAGTGACCGCACGTAATTGCGATCAGCAATTAGGCATCTGGAATTAGGCGATCACTTAACCGAAATAGTCGATTTTTAAAAAATTGAATTAAAAACCGTAGTCAGTGAGCATACTCAGGTGTCTTTATTTTTGTGTCAATTGTTAAAAAATGACTGCACGCCATGAACTGAAAAATAAATTATATAATATTGCGACATTTGCCCCTATTTAGACTACCCTGCTTTACACAATTATCACAGTCGAATCTCGCACACGATTTCGGTCAAAGAAAATGAAGTGAAAGAGAAGGGCAAGAGAGAAAAAGAAGTTAAACTCATTAGTAGATCAAACTAAAATCCACTCTAGTGTCAGATTAACAGTGCAAAATGCGGTACGTTGCAATAAATGATTATCACAGTAGTCTAAATAGTCATAAAAGGGGCAATATATATTTTGTAATACTTGTTAGATACCATGCACCAAGAATCCGGAACTCAACGATTCTTAACGAAGAGTCATACGATGTGAATTTTTCAGATTTTAGGATTTAAATTTTGGTTTTTATGATGGCGTTTTGGTTATCGGGTTACTAGTAAACTAGTTTATTTGCTGTCTAGGCCAACGTTTCAAGGATTTATTTCCTCTTCATCAGGGCATACGAAAATACAGTTTACAATTACATTGAGTTATTAAACTAATTTTTGTCAAGTTTGTTTGGGTGGCTATTTTGACGTAGGACTACGTCTTTGTTAACTATCTGGGACTGGGAAGCACTTTGTGAAAACGAAAATAGAAGTGTAACGTTGGAATGAAAGATTTCAAATGCTAATAACTACTAAACTGCTGAACGAAACTGAACAATTTATATGTCGCACAGTGGTTGGAAACCTTAAAAACCTGGCCAAAACCTCAAAAATTGAAAGTTATCATTTATGAAATATTTTGACATAATTACACGTAGTCATTAAGTCATTTTATCATATCCTGTAATATCAACTATCGATAATGTAGATTTGTGGTTTGGCGTATTGTCGAACGTCAGTGCCTGAGAGACTCTTTGCTAGTGCGGGTTTCATACGTTTTGTGGCTCTTGGTAATAACGCTTGTGGTTCGTTATCGCATTATCAAATTGACCAAACTCGTGACTTTAGTCATGACCTTGAAATGCGGTCAGGCATATATTAATACTTTTTTGAAACGATGACTCTACAATTGATGAAGGGACGGTAAGGGAAAGTAATGAAGGATTTTTTTTCCGGGAATGAAGGGGAAGGGTGGAAAGGAAGGGGGGTGTAATAGGTAGCTATGCTTAACAAGTTGTTGTGACTCCTATCTTTTGTCCAATGCTGAAAGATGCGTGGGTTGAACCAAGCTGTAATCAGAGGTTATAACCGGATTCGAACCCACAACACCTGCCAGGGCGTATCGCTCACTGGTACCCGTGTACCTTTGAACCACAGAGGCGCTGGACAAAAGAAGTCTGCACAACCCCCCTTATTAACCATAGCGACATGGGTTGGTCTATTTTTAGACACAAATTGTGCCTCTTCCTCCACCTACTGTAGAAACCACCGACCGAGAAGTTTTAATCTAACGTGTTTTTACTTTCAGGACGACGACACTATGCAGGCCCTTACGACTTGCTAGGTACTGCGTGTGACGCTGTTCGTCCGAAAGCGTGTTAGTCCGCGTTTCTCAGCGCGGTTCTTCGGAGAAAAGCTCCGTTCCTATGACAATTGACCAAACTCGTGACTTTAGTCATGACCTTGAAATGCGGTCAGGCATATATTAATATTTTTTTGAAACGATGACTCTACAATTGATGAAGGGACGGTAAGGGAAAGTAATGAAGAAGGATTTTTTTTTCGGGAATGAAGGGGAAGGGTGGAAAGGAAGGGGGGGTAATAGGTAGCTATGCTTAACAAGTTGTCGTTGTGACTCCTATCTTTTGTCCAATGCTGGAAGATGCGTGGGTCGAACCAAGCTGTAATCAGAGATTATAACCAGATTCGAACCCACAACACCTGCCAGGGCGTGTCGCTCACTGGTATCCGTGTACCTTTGAACCACAGAGGCGCTGGACAAAAGAAGTCTGCACGTAGACTTCTTTTGTCCAGCGCCTCTGTGGTTCAAAGGTACACGGGTACCAGTGAGCGACACGCCCTGGCCCTCAATTGTAGAGTCATCGTTTCAAAAAAGCATTATCAAATAACAATCATCCAAAATGGATAACGTTTCTCAAGGAATGTACTGCACTAGCGTTATATGCAAATTCAGTTTTTTCGTTATATATATACTTTCACAACGTTTAAAGTTTCCTTCGCAAATGCTAGTTTTTTCAATTAGCGCGCGCAATGAAGTTGGCATTTACTTTGTGTGCCGCGAGGTGCCGTCGAATGTTATATAGTTTTGTGAGTGTCAGATTATGGCGGTTCGAATAGCGTGTAGCTTTTTTGCAACTATTTGCAACTCCACGAGAAAATGGAGGTTTAGTATTTACACGCACCTATAGGCGAAATCGGACGAGTGAGCTTTTAATGCTCCAAACAACCTGTGTTTGTTTTTAGCTTGTTTTTTACTATTATCCTGTTCTTTACAAATGAATCGTTGATGGTGCAGAGCAAAGCCTAGGGGATAACAGTCTTTAGACATTACCCTTCTTTATCGATAGACTTCGCGAGTACAGGGCAATTACGGGGCTGGTTCAACGATCTTACTGACTCTAACAGCATCTGATCGTTCTCAATGTGACAGATTATTATTAATAACTCTTACGATTCTTTTTATAGACTCCGCAAATTAACGTGTGGATGAGGGTAACTGGCAGTAGTGTTTCCAAAAGGAGAAATTGAGGCAGACGGGGCACATTATTATTCACAGAATCAAGTGAACGCTCAAAATGTTGAAAAGAAAACGGTTGAAATAAAATTACAGATACAAACACGCATAAGCATTGGTCGCTCGAAACCACGGATGGGCAATTCAAATGATAGAAATACTGCAGGACATTTAATTGCAGACGAGTTTATATTGGAAAGTGTCCGCACAAATTCTGGAACTTGCGAATCGCGCAACATGAATATAAAGGATCAACAATACATACTTCTCGAGAAAATATACAAGAGAGAAGATAATGGAAGATATTTTTCGAAGAATGCTTGCTTGCAATCGCGTTGTTGTGCTACACAACATTGAATGGCACTGACAGCTATAAAATCGGCGACGGTGATGAAAGTAACAGCGATGATCATTTCGATTAATAATATTTTTTAAAGTAATGTTGCATAACCTAATGAAATAAAGAATTTTGCGATTTTAATAGGGGAAATAAGGCGATTTTAAACTTCATTTGTTATTTAATCCAATTTTGTTTTTTAAAAAGACCAAAAAACGCGCTGAGGCAAATATAAACCAAACAGGACTAAAAGATACAAAAGTGGTCCGCCATATTGGTCAGCTATTTTACGTTTTGAGTGTTATTGTCGAAATCAACGACCTGAAAATCACTTTTAGATGAAATTTATCTCGAAAAGTTTAAAATTAAACAAAACAGGCCACCATTTTGGGTTAGCCATTTTGAATTTCAAATTTTCAATATAATTTTTGAAATCAGCAACCCGAAAAACATGGAATCTCATCATCTTGAAGTTTTGGCCAAGAATTTTAAATTTCCGACCACTGTGTGTCGTTGGAAAGATAGAATGATCAGCAATTTTATGAAGGGGGCGAGAGAGTAATTTTATGGACGGTGTAAGAGGGGAGGGGGGCTCCTATACAAATGAAACACAAATTTCCTCAAAACTCGAGAACTAATCAACCAAAAGAAATCAAATTTGGCTTGTGGGGGTTTTTGGAGGCACGATTTTTTTCTGTGGTGTACAGTGGCCTTTTACCTTTCTAAGAGAGGGGGCTTCCATTTAAATGAAATAAAAATTTCCTCATAATACGAGAACTAATAAAGCATATGGAACCAAATTTGGCATGTGGGCGTTTATGGAGGCATGAATTTATTTTATGATGGTTTGAGACCCCTCACCCTTGTGGTACGAGGATAAGGACTCTCATACAAATAAAACAGAAATTTTTGCGTATGTGCCATATTTTATGCTATGTAACAAGCGGTAAGCTGTGAAAGCAAACTAGTAAAACCTTCTCGGAGCAAAAAACAGTGAATCGACGCCGTAAACTTACGTGCCTGTTGCCATTCATGTCAAAATAGAAGGACATTCGAATGGCACGTCATATTTGCGATAAACGTGCCTTGGCTTTAATGTTATTTGTGACCAACGGCCTTTTTAAAGGTCATAAGCGAGTAAAAGTAAGTTTATTGAAACATGTCAAGCTACGCATAATCATATTTAATACAATAATCTGTGGGCTGGTCATTCATTACTATTTCAACCTTTATGATGCAAACAAGTGATTTTTAAAAGAAATCTTCTATATTTCAATGGTTGCAGGCGTTGTACTTATGAACCCTCGTCCACGTATTTTCAAAGCCACCTTTGCATTCAATGAAGAATTGAATCTAAATATTTCGTTTTTCTCTTTTAACTTAAACAACTCTTTTAACTTAAACACTTAAACAACGGCACTCACAGCATCTTATAAACATACATATGCCAGAAATGCAGTTTACATTAGTCTTTGATCTAATGATCTGATATAGTCCTACGTCACCCATTCGTACAACCCTTAGGGCTGTATATCTTGTAGTTTTTTTTCTATTAGTCGAACTGCACTATAAAGAAACAATACAATTTATTATAAACTACTAGGTTGGTCTAAATTTGAAAATTCAAATTTGAAAAACCGACGAGTAATAATTTACAGTCATTCCTGTACACAATGATGTCCGATTTTTCCAGTTAATCGATTAGTTAATAATCGATTACTTTTTGGGCGGACAATAATCGACATCGATTAATCGGCGCTATATAATCGATTAGTCGAAATAATCGATTGGTTATAACCTTTACGTCCCGATACCAAAAATAAGGATACTTGCAGTTACACTTTCGGCTCTATCTCCATTGTTGTTCAATTGATTCATATGCAACTAACTCCAAAAGAAAGAGTTAAAAGAACTCCATCAGATTGGTCGGTAAATAGCAACGGGATGGCAAGGTTGTCATCTCCCATATATTTGGTGCGTAACCGACATCACTGGCACTGGCATACGAAAAATGGCCTGTGCGCCCTAAGGCAATGTTAAATCGGGTAACAAAACTTGTTGCTGGCTGTACCAAATGATGGCAGTTTAAGATTATTTATGCAGTTTATGAATATTCTTGCGGATTGCAGTTTTGTAATATATTATGCATCATATAATATTTTTCTGTTGAACGAGTGAAAATACGACAACAGTTTATCCAGTTTTGGTGAAAGCGGAATGAAAATAGATGTTCGTTATGCTAAAATTCTAGCGTGCCACACCGTTGGTAAATAGCAGGTTTTTTTCTTGAGCTGTTTTCTTTTCAGCTGGATACCAGGCTTAAGACTTGACCCCTATTTATCGACAGACTTCACATCAGTATTATTAAAGGGCTATTAGGACAATTACGAAGCTAGTGCAACAACTCTACTGATTCTATCTACTAGATTCTACTGATTCTCATCTCAATGTTGCTATTCATCGATAAAAGTACTGATTTGGTTCGAAACACACTCAAAGGTGGTTCCATAACGTCAAATTCTCTGGCAATGCTTTTCGAGCTGAGAATTATTTAATGCGAGTGAGAGAAAAGCGAATTACCACTCACTCTTTTTCATGCAATGATTTGATCGCTAGTGAGGCCAATCAAAAACGAATACCTCGCGTTTTGACTCATCGCGATGAGTAGCTTTGATTTATCAATTTTGAGAAACAGGCAAAAGCGCTATCGGATATTGAATTATACCGTCAAAAAACATGTACCTAACATTTATGTTGGTTTTAGTTCGACTATTAGCACCTGAGATACTTGGAATATACATTTTTGCGACATAATACATAAATGCACTTCAAAACATCAACGTTCTTCTACACCCAGAAGACTTTTAATCTCATAAAATTATTTTAACATGCTATTCATAGTTTTTAAACATTCACGTTGAGTGCAGCATAAATCTTTTTTTTTCGTAACAATGACAAGCACCAAGATCAAATTTTGAACAGTAGCCGACGATATTTTTATTATCAGCCTTCATCGTTAGTAACACAAGAAGTAGATGTATTATTTTTCATAGCTTCGACCCTTCGAGGCACCAATTAATAATAATAATATTGCACCAGGTTTGCATTTCATTGAAACTAAATCTTGAAACCATTTTGTTTGTCCGTGTGCCGCTTGAAGTTCCTGGTTGTGTATGGCGTTGCAAGTATATGTTAACGTTTGACAAGTTCATAATTATTATATGTGATACGAATAACGGTTTATATTTGAACGAGCAATATATCTTTTGTAATTTGCCAAAAATATGTTTGTTTACGTTTCATCGCAAAATACATTCTCGGTTGGATGACAGCGATTAACGATGATTATAGCGATGAGTGTGAGACAGAGATACCGAGCGAGTATTTTCGAGCGTAATCAATTCATATTTTGCTCACCAGCTTTTGCGTCGGCGATTCATCGCGAGCAATCAGGATACGATAGAGTTGCCAGTTGATAAGATTTAAATCGCTTATGAGCAGGTGATGAGTCTTCATCGTGATGAAAATTTGCAACATTGCGAGTATCTAGGAGCATCGCCTAGCCGAGATTTGAACATACGAATACGACGACCAGTTTGTTAGATCAGCATCGTACCTCGAAACCAACTAAGCGAAACCAACTAACTGGCTAATCACTGGTTAATTTAGTAGCTAAGCGCCAGCCACTGTAATAAATTAAATTTGTTAGAAATTGTTGAATAGTAAAACTTTAAAAAATCCGGCATAATCGATCGACCAGGTAATCGATTATCTAATAATCGGAACACAAAGCAATCGATTATTTAAACAGATAATCGATTAGTTCGATTAATCGAGAAGTAATCGGACATCACTATACACAACACAGTACGGTTATGACTTCCAGGGTGCGTCAGAATAGAGAGTACTATTTCAACCTGATTTTGAGAATGTGCGTCGTTGTGTGAGACATACATACAAGAATAAGCTATGCTCAGGTTGTTTGTGTCTGTTCTGTAGTTGATTGCGGATCTGTCACAAGCAATATGGCACATTTCAAGCACTTGTAATGCTTGAATTCTGTCGTCGGAGCTTAATATTTTTGTGCTGGTTAAATCAAACTTGTGTTGTTCCTCGATCGCATGTTTCATTAACGCGGTCTTTTTGAACTCCTCGTCTCTGTCCGTGCGCTCAGTGTCTGAGGTTTTATACTCTTCATAGCGTTTCATGAGAGAGCGATGGCCGGCGATCCGATTTTTCGGCTGCTGTGTAGTCATACCAATATAAGCACTATCACAATCAGCGCATGGAATACGATAAATTACGTTTCTCATTATAAGATTCGGTGAGGAATCTTTGAGTTTCGTGAATAGTAATCTATTGGTTTTGACGCATTTGAAACTTAGAGTGACATTTCTGAAGTTTTATTGAAGACTTCGCTAATGCAGGGGTGAGGGCATCAACATGGTGCAACGATCGATATACTTTTTGTTTCGAGTTTACTTCTTCACAATTTTGTCCGCTTTGGTTGATAAACCTATTGATCAGCCGGTTGATCAGTGAGCTCGGATAGTTGTTAGTAAACAATTGCTTACGTACAATTGTCTTTTTCTCAACAATAGATTTGCTCGTGGATAACTGAAATACTCTTCCAATGAAGCCGGTAGCCGTGTTTAATTTTTGTACCAGCGGGTGGAGTGAGAAAAACTTCAAAATTCTACCCGAAGCTACAGATTTCTGATACCAATCAGTGAGATTTTTTGTTTCCCGGTTCTTATTAGAATCATATCTAAGTATGGTTGTCTTTTTTGAATTAAATATGCGAGTCAAAGCTGTTGATAGCGTTCTATACATATTCAATCTTGTCTGCTGGAAGAGCGGTAAACAAATCGTCGACATATTTTTTAAAACAGGTCGGACTCGATTATATAGAGACTCGATTATGAACAGACTCAATTATATATGATTCGATTATATACAATTTTAGACTCGATTATATATAGTCAAAAAAAATTTGCTCCGATTTTGTTAAATCTCGCTCTATTTTATCTCTTTTAAAGATAATTAAGCCCGTAATTTTTTTTGGTTCCTAGGATGGCTCTTTCTGAATTAGGGTGGCTGCAAAAATATGATTATTATCTTCCTTCCTTCATAACTTTTGAACCACTTGACCGATTTTAAGCGTTGACGCAGCAAATGAAAGGTATTTTAATAGCTTTTCAAGAAAAAAAATTGAGGTACGATGGTAAGTCCAAATCGCGTTTTTTGGTACCACCCTAATTAAAAAAGAGCCACCATAGGCGCCAAATAAAAAAATTGCGAACCTAATTGTTTTCAAAAAGGAAACATTACAGCGAGGTTAAAGAAAATCGGGTTAATTTTTTTTTCGATAGTAGTTTGATACGGAATTGTTGCGTATTTATATTCATTTTTAATGTAATAAAGGTGTTTTCTGCCTGTAAGGTGAGAGCCAAAAATAAAATTTTAATTTTACATTAAAAAAAACCCGAATTAATCCACCTAGCGGCGTGACCTAGCCTTTCTACTGCCACAATAATCACTATTTAATTTCTCTGGATTTCTCTATAATTAACTTGACTATATTTTTAAATATCCGTTCTGTATTCCTCAAAATCCTTATTTGCCAGTCAAATTCACAACGTATTGCGTACAATAAGGCTTATACAAATTTGGAAAAAAGTTTATGTCCTGGTCTCAAAATATTGCTCAAGGGGGGGGGGGGTCAAGAAAAAAATAATAACATCAAACCTTCAATAAATAAACAAAGGAGAAGAAATCAGTGTATATTTTTCCAGATTAATAAAAGTTCAATACAAAAAAGTTGTACAGTACTTAAATTTTAGTTCAAACCAAAACAACTTTCAAAATTTTTTGATCCAAGCACATAAAATAAATATTCTGGCAGAGATGAATCAACTTGAAAATAGTGGAGTGCTACAGGATCACCTTAGAGCCATAAACGTATAACTTGACCTTCATTTGAATTTTGTTTTTTACTTGCATGTCACTCGGTTAGTTACCTTGTATTTTAGAATAATCCAAATCTCTGTCACTTATTAGTTCAGAACTCGATAACCACAAAATAGTATCGGAATATAATCTTCTCGTCAAAATGGTAATTTGGGTCCCTAAAGCCTGTTTTACTTGGAACGCATGTGCAATGCTACTAACATTTTTTAAGAAAAAAATTTCTGACACCATTCACGTGTGAAACCGCTTGTTTTTGGTCAACCTTTCAGTCATATGAATATCAGCCCATTCCTCAGCTGATGCTGGATCTCAACAATAACGTGTTTATCTTTGATATATTAAGGATGCAAACGGCACTATCAGAAGCGATTGTCTTTGTTTGATTAGTAGCATTTGTCCAGTGCGGTGCTACACTTCGGATGAAGCTGTTTTCCAAATATCATGGCTTCTAACAGCCCTCTGTCGAAGAACCTTGATCTTTAATTGAAAAATGCCGGACATCGGCATAACAGGTGTTCCGAGTCTTTTTTTCTTTGCCACAGAATCGACATATATCACCTGGCATAAGCTACAGATGATAGCGGTTTGGACAATGTCCTGTTATAAGATCAGTATAAATGTTTAGATCTTTCTTCGAAAGCTCTAGGATTTTGCGAACTATAGAAATGTTTGGAGAGATAAACTGTTTCGACTGCCTAACAATGAAAGTGTTATTCCAATTTAATTCCACCTTCGTAATTTCCATACTCAAAGCTCAATAAAAAATCCATATAACTTAACATGACTTGATTTGATGTAATGGTCGGGGCCACCGTTGATCCCAGTGATAATCACAACATGACAATATCCAGAAAAGTTTCGAACAGTTCAGTGACATCCTTTCTGCATGCGTCCAATGCATGAAAAAAAAATTATCTTTAAGTTTTTCGTCCCTTACATTAAAAATTAGGGTAGGTACATGGACACTACGGAATAAAACGATCAATTTGGAGCCCCGAAAGCACCGAAAGCTGATGTTCCGAAGTGTGTAATATGTTGTATTTCTATTTTAATCTTATCTACTACCTATGACAGTAAAATATAATCCCACAGCAATTCGGAATATCTTCGTCAAAAGTGGTAGCAAATTTCACTAATACATTGTTTAGTTGATTGATGCCTCAATCTAATTCGGTTCTTTTGAAGCAATTTGAATTAAAATGGAACAAAATTTAAAGTAAATGGGCCAAAAGTCTAATTCCAAGCACCCCAATTTTTGCGTCGGAACTTAAAGGTTAAGCACAATAGTTGTCTGTGTCCTGTAGCAGGAATCAGAAAGCAAAGATGGTGTAGGATAGTTGATCGAGACTAACGGGTAAATTACTTCAACTTTGCACGAATTGTGTAATTTAGAGATGTAAACTTGTTGAATTGTAAAAATCTGCTTACTATTAAAGAATGTAACATTATTGCACTATATTTTTTTGCCCCTTCAAATTTCGAAAATTTTTGAAGGGGGGGGGTGACAAACTTTTTTTCAAATTTGTATAAGCCTAATTATATTTTCTTTCCTTGGGTGCAGAAATACTTGTAAGCGTCATTTATGTTACTTGAAGAACACCTTATTTAGTTTTATAATATTTACGTGATTTATAGAAACATAATGTAAACACAAAAGATAATTTTTGCAGACTTGAATATATATATATATATATATATATATATATATATCTACTAGGTGGACCCGTCGTGGCTAACCACGATACCAACACCTTTGAAAATGTAATATGGTTTACAATTAAAAAGCACGTATTAAAAATTATTAATGAAACAGTTTTAGAATTGGCAACCTTCTATTAATTGAGCTGTTCCGATTTATAGTGGCCATTGACCAATTTATCAAAATTGAGATTTTTACATAAATCGTATCTTTTTGCATAGATGTACTATGCAAACAATAAAAATTCTTATTCTTATTCATATTCTTATTAATACCATCACAGCCACAATAAAGGATTCCTGGAAATAATTTTAATTATTACTGATCATAGAAATATTTCTAATTATTTTCTTGTCTGTATTAACATTTGCAAAATATCAGAGATATATTGCAAATGTTTAATCGGCCAGGCCAACTGTGAAGTATTGCCGCAAAGACGATTATACGAAATGGAACCTGTTTGAACAAGTTATTCACACATAGATGCATTTCAAAATCAACAGGGGAAGAAGAAACGGGGACGTCTCGTGCCAACCGTTTCTGATTAATACTAACTTTGTTTTCGTTGGGAGTATCTTTGCTAATAAAGATCAAATGATACCCCGGACCCTCGGGGATGAACTTTTAGCTTTTAGACGCTTTAGACCAAAAGCCCGGCTGCAATTAGCTAAGGTTATAGCGCCTTATTTCGCACCCTGAAAATACATTAAACTCTCCAGCTGCCAACAATATTAGTTCAAATTATTTCTTAAAAAACGCGGTATTTAGCGGAGAAATTTAGCAGAAATAAAAAACTTTCACTCATCTGCATTATAATCCACTACTGCAAATTAACTACTGTTAAAAGATTCTGTCCGCGCCATCGATCAACCTCAGCCCTTGGCCGACTATACAGTTTGGACATTCGGAGTGGGTGTTATAAACGGTTCCAGCACAGCAATACACTTTTTCTGCATTAAAGCTCCGCTAATAGTTCCATTATAAATCACTCTAGTTGCTCGGTGAATCCATTACGGTTCGGCTTATTCAAGAACACTTTTACACAATATTGACTTAACTCTTACTACTTTATATTCTTTTTCATGAAAAACTGTTCAATTTACATTATTTGAAACGAAAAATTCGCAACGTCAAATTTTTTCGTACTATACAAACAATAAAAAATACAAAAAATTAGGTTTCAAACCTGCTTTTTTCATGTTGAACTTTTGGTTTGGAACAGAATGACCATTCTGTTCCGCATTATTGTGGTCTATACTCTATAATATATACTTGTGACTTATTAATAATCGATATTCGACTATTTTTGATTTCAAAACTTCTACCCTTTAAACCCTTTCATCTGATACCCATATTATGAGGATTTTGCAATATTTCCAGTCATGTGCGATCATTATCAGAAAACCGGTAGTAGCCATCTTTAATTCCAAAATAGCGTCAGAACACGATGGAATATCGTGTCCCAGTCGTCATACTCTTTCACCAATACCCATTTTATGGGGGTTTTGATAATTACAAATCGCATGGATAGAGACCACTATGTTGCGGAATGTTTTGAGGATTCCAGCTAAATTATACAGTAAAGATTTGTATAACGCGGTGGGTGATGCTGTACGCCCATCGCGATGTCTCAGCTGTCCATTAACCAAAAAAGTTGATTTTTGGTACATTGTTAGCATGTGGTATAACCTAGTCAACTACTGAAAATCAACTTTATTGGTTAATGAACAGCTGAGATATCCCGATGGGTGTATAACACCACCACCGCGTTATAAAAATCTTTACTGTATATGAAATTATAGTAGTCTATGTATATTGGTATGAATAAATCGCATATTTCAACAAAAGTTGGGATTTTTATGTATTCTCTTGTTGAATCCCTCTTTACCCTCCCCATCAGAATAGTTGGTTTGGTGAAAATAATTGAATGGAATTTTTTTTAGAGTTTTTCAGACAATTGCGTCTCTTGTAAAATTTGCTAAATGGTCAATGGGCCACTATAATTCGGAACGGCTCAATTAAAACACGTGTAAACTACAAACGGGGTAAATGGGGCTTAGATAAAAGGGCAAAAATCTACCGATTGTGAGAACCATGCTGCGAGGGAGAACATTTCGAAAAAGTACTCAATTTTAGAACCAAGACAAAATTTAGACTCGGTTTCGCCAAAATTATGATTGCGGAAAATATTAATTGCATTATACTGGGCAGACGCTTGCTGTCTAATCCGCTACCACTCGTTGGACCACAACTACAAAAACACCCTTCGTTTTAATAAACCAGACAAACTCTTGGATTAGTTATTTGCTTCAGATCGAGTCAACGCAACACAAAGTCTTGGATATTTGAGATTCAAACGGCTTTTTTGCAAACCAGTCCCTTAAAAAATTAAAATATTTTTAAAATACTTTGCAGTACAGTGAATACCTAAAGCTACTTGTACAAAATTCTTAAAGTTAGAACTTAAATTTGCAGACTTCAATACTTATGTTACTTTATATTGCGATATTTCTTCTTCTGTGTGATCATCACTTCTGTGTGATTCAGATATCATCCCCCACCTGGCTCGGGAAGGGTTTTAGCTACCATTCTCGTAAGGAACTACGGAAGAAGTAAATGTAGTTAGGTATAAATATACTCAACGGGAAATGCGCCTTCGCGCTTTATATTGAATGTGCGCTACTTGGGCAGCTTCTGATTATCAATTATAGCTTGATTAAATCGCAGGCTATCCTTATTATCACATATGCCAAATCACACGTTAAGGATACTTCATCACTCTGAAACGGTTGACGTTTGCTTCAATTATTGTTTTAAAACCAGATTCTTTTATTCCCCCGCAGGACTTCGTGAAATTAGTATCGCATTATGTGGCATCCCAACAAATTGCCGATTTCGCCCACCCACCCACTGCTGAAATCGATGTTACCTTCACAATGTGTCTTGGAGTCCAGAAAAAAATTTTTTAACAGCTTGCTTGGATCTAGCGTTACAGTCAGACACAAGGAAACTACAACTGTATATATATTAATACCTATAAAGAAGGATTTCTGTCTGTCTGTATGTTCCTTATAGAATCGAAAACTACTGAACCAATCGGCATGAAAATATGCATGTAGAGGTTTTTTGGGGCCAGGAAAGGTTTTAGTGATGGTTAGAAACCCCTCCCCCCACTAAGAGGGGGGGCTCCTATACAAACGAAATACAAATTTCCTCATAACTCGAGAACTAATTAAGCAAATGGAACCAAATTTGACACGTGGGTGTTTTTATAGACAAAAATTTTTTCTATGATGAACTGGGACCCCTCCTCACTTTAGGAGGGGGGGGTCCTGTACAAATGAAATACAAATTTCCTCATAACTCGAGAGCTAATCAAGCAAATGAAACCAAATTTGGCCTGTGAAAGTTTTCGAGGGCAAGAATATTTTCTATGGTGAATTAGGACCCCTCCCAACTTTAAGAGGGGGGGCTCCTATACAAACGAAATTCAAATTTCCTCATAACTCGAGAACTAATCAAGCAAATGGAACCAAATTTGGCACGTTGGTGTTTTTGGAGACAAAATTTTTTTCTATGATGAATTGGGACCCCTACCCACTTTAGGAGGGGGGGCTCCTATACAAATGAAATTCAAATTTCCTCATAACTCGAGAACTAATCAAGCAAATAGAACCAAATTTGGCATGTGGAGGTTTCTGGAGGCAAAAATATTTTCTATGGTGAATTAGGACCCCTCCCAACTTTAGGAGGGGGTGCTTCTACACAAATAAAATACAAATTTCCTCATAATTCGAGAAATAATCAAGCAAATGGAACCATATTTGGCATGTGGGTGTTTTTGGATGCAACCATTTTTTCTATGATGAATTAGGACCCCTTACCTTTTTAAGAGGGGGGGGCTCTCATACAAACGAAATACAAATTTCCTCATAACTCTAGAACTAATCAAGCAAATGGAACCAAATTTATCATGTGGGTGTTTTTGTAGGCAAGAATATTTTCTACGGCATATTTTCTATGGATTACCCCACTTTAAGAGGGGGTGGGCTCTCATACAAATGAACAACAAATTTCCTCATAACTCAAGAACTAATCAACCAAATGGAATCAAATTTGACATGTAAGTGGTTTTGGACGCAAGATTTTTTTCTATGGTGAATTGAGACCCCTCTCTTCTTTAGAAAGCGAGTTATGGCCCATTTCCTCTTTAAGAGGGTGGGCTTCTATACAAATGAAATGCAAATTTCCTCTTATCTCGAGAACTAATCAATCAAATGGAACCAAATTTGGCATGTGGGAGTTTTAGATGGCAGAAATTTTTTCTATGGTGAATTACGACCCCTTCCCCTTTTAAGAGGGGCGCTCCCATACAAATGAAATTCAAATTTCCTTATAACTTGAGGACTAATCAAGCAAATGGAACCAAATTTGGCATGTGGGAGATTTTGGAGTCTTGAATTCATTTTACGATAGTTAGAGACCTCTCACCCCTGTGGTAGGGGGATATGGACTCTCATACAAATAAAACAGAAATTTTTGCGAAACTCAAAAACTAATCGAACTCGAGAAATTCGAGACTCTTCCATAAAACATTAGTCAATACAAGACCACAAAAACTATCTATAGTATCGCTAGATCATTCAGGACGAGACGGTCGCGAGTGTTGCCGGTGACCCGCCGTCGGAAGCGCCGCCCACTGGGGGGCTCGCAAAATTCGAGATTGTGACAAAGATCATCCGAGATTCATGATTTATGTACAACACAGGTTAATTTGTGGCAATACGAAGTTTGTCGGGTCAGCTAGTATATATATATATATATATATATATATATATATATATATATATATATATATATATATATATATATATATATATATATATATATACATATATATATATATATATATATATATATATATATATACATATATATATATATATATATATATATATATATATATATATATATATATATATATATATATATATATATATATATATATATATATATATATAAAATTAGAAATTATCCTTCAAACGGGTCTACAGACGGCCTTAACATTAACTCCGCCTGCAAATGACGGATCTCGGTAGAAGCATGTTCGATGAACCTGAAAATACTGAGAACCTGAGCAGAGGGTCCAAAGCCCCTAAAAGGAGGATGGTTGAATAGCTGTTATCCATGGCTAAAAGTAAAAACAAGAATGGATAAACCCCTAATCCAAGGTGTCATGCGACCCGTGCCGAGGGATGAATGGTGGGGGGGGTTCTATAAATACCCAGCCTCAAACGGAGCCTGTGGAGTACCAGAGCGCCCTCCACAGTAATCAGCCCTTACCGCATCATGAGGGGCTCTGATGCGGCGGACTCTTCTTTCCCCTCAACTCGTGGGATTCTATATGAATAATCAAAATCAAAAAAACTTTACTTCAGTGAGCGCGGACGGACTAGATAATCCGTTCGCAAGAGGTGGTATCCAGCGATCTCCGCCGATGGATACGAGCAGAAGCGCCAGCGTAAGCGGAAAGGGAAGCGGCATACCTGTCGCTCCAACTGCATCTACGCCGGACGCAGCGATGAATGGCCCGTCGCTAATAAAAGCAGTGGAAGGAAAGAGAGACATGCTACCGAGAGTGGTAGCGGCGTCTCATCAGCTCGATGCCATTATCGAGTTTGTGGCAGGCCGCAGCACCCTAGCGAAGGACCTGAAACAAAGCCTGCTCATGCTTCGGGGCACCATCTGTGCTGCGACGAAGGAACACGGCGAACTCGAAGCGCGAGTAAAAGTGATAGAAAAGGCGTTTGTATCGAGGTCTGTACAAACGGATGCCTGCCTGTCAACGACTGACCACACCGTAGCCCTTGTGACTACGGAGCAGTCCAGTGATAAGATATCGACTAAACGTGCAAGGCAGTCCCCAGGGGAACAAACCCCCACGGGCCCGAAGAAGCGCTTGATCGCTGAGGATCGTAAGCAAACTGTGAAACCCTCCGAGGGTAATAAGACGCAGTTAGCTCCCGACAATCAGTGGGAAACAGTGAAAAAGAAGAAGGCCAGGAAGAAAGAGGAGGATCGAACTCCACCGAAAGTGGCCAGAAAAAAGAGGAGCAAAGGCGATGCCCTTATCCTCAAAACTGAGGGGCTGAGCTATGCAGAAGTTTTGAAGGCCATGAGAGGGGACGAGCAGCTGAAGGGTCTTGGCGCGGATGTGCGGAGTATCCGCCGCTCCCGCACCGGCGACATGATCCTTGAGCTCAAAAAGGATGCCACTGAGAAGGGTTCTGCCTACAAAGTGCTGGCAGAAAAGGTCCTTGGTGATGGCATACAGATCCGCGCACTGACGCCTGAGCTGACTCTCCAGCTTAAAAACCTGGACGAGATCACTGAAGCGGTCGAACTGACACGAGCTCTCAAGGAGCAATGTAACGTGGTGGTGACTACCGAAGCAGTTCGTCTGCGCAAGGGACCGGCGGGAACCCAGGTAGCTACAATAAGACTGCCACTGGTAGACGGGAATACAGCCCTGAAGGCGGCCAAGCTGAAGGTGGGATGGTCCGTATGCCCACTGAGCGTGTTCCAGCAGCCGGAGGCTTGCTTCCGGTGCTTTGAGCGAGGGCACAAGTCCTGGAGCTGTAAGGGGCCTGACAGAAGCCACCTGTGTAGAAGATGTGGCGGTGCGGGCCATATAGCGAGGGACTGTTCGGCGCTGCCCAAGTGCCTGATATGTACAGGCCAACGGGACGCTAAGCACACAACAGGAGGCTCAAAGTGCCCGGCAGGCGCGCCTGCGACTAAAACACGGGCGTAGTGCAGGTAACGCAACTAAACTTGAACCACTGCCATGCGGCCCAGCAGCTGTTATACCAAGCAGTTACTGAGTCGTTGACGGACATTGCCATCATCTCGGATCCATACCGCATCCCTGCCGGAAACGGTAACTGGGTCTCGGATAGGTCCGGGTTGGCGGCTATATGGACGACAAGCAGGTTCCCGGTTCAAGAGGTTGTGTCAACTGCAGACGAGGGATTTGCGGTTGCCAAAGTGGGTGGAGTGTTCTACTGCAGCTGTTATGCTCCGCCGAGTTGGTCGATCGAGCAGTTTACGCGGATGGTAGACCAAGTATCAGTTGCGCTGACTGGTCTAAGGCCGGTGGTTGTGGCGGGCGACTTCAACGCTTGGGCGGTTGAGTGGGGAAGTCGTCGCACGAACCATAGGGGTCGGATTCTGCTTGAGGCTCTGGCAAAGCTCAACGTAGACCTGGCCAACGTCGGCACCACAAGTACCTTCAGCAGGAATGGTGCAGAGTCTATTATCGACGTGACATTCGGCAGCCCTGGTCTGATAGGAGACTGGAGGGTAGACAATGGCTACACTCACAGTGACCATCAGGCGGTCCGCTATGGTGTTGGTCAGATAACGAGGCGGCAAGCGGCGGGTAGAGCCAACACTCCAACCACCCGTGGGTGGAAGACATCATACTTCGATCCTGAAGTATTTGTGGAAGCGATCCGAAGAGAGTGCGGTGATCGCGATATGCCCGATCCGAACGCTGATTATTTGGTTGAGGTGCTGTCGCGAGCGTGTGACGCCACCATGCCTAGGAAAAGCCGACCTAGGTATGGTAGGTCACCGGTTTACTGGTGGACAGAAGAAATTGCGGAACTCCGCGGAGCCTGCTTTCGTGCAAGGAGAATTATGCAAAGAGCTCGTTCGGACGAGGGCAGAGCAGAATGTCGTGTAGCACTTTTGCTGCACGCGCAGCGCTTAAGAGTGGGATAATAGCTAGCAAGCGAGCCTGCTTTGAAAGGTTATGTGCCAGTGCCAATGCGAACCTGTGGGGTGATGCCTACAGGATCGTAATGGCAAAGGCCAAGGGCATGATGGCACCCGCAGAGAGATCGCCAGAGATGCTGGAGCGGATCATTGAGGGCCTCTTTCCGCGCCACGAGCCAAGGCCCTGGCCTCAGGCCGCTGAGTCGTCCCACGGCCGACGTTCCAGTATCTCAGACCATAGCGTAGGATGGTCGGTCTCCGTGCCGAACTTCCAAAGTAACGTGGGCGACGGTGGTTTAGAGGTCGGGGAGGAAGTAACGGTTACGAACGAGGAACTCATTGAGATCGCTAAATCCTTAAAGGTGAGCAAGGCACCGGGACCAGACGGAATCCCGAATATGGCCCTTAAAGCGGCTATTCTGGAGGCTCCCGAATTATTCGGGACAGTAATGAGTAGATACCTGGAAGCTGGCAACTTCCCGGACAGATGGAAACGACAGAATCTGGTCCTATTGCCGAAGCCGGGAAAACCTCCGGGTATCCCCTCGTCATATAGGCCGATCTGTCTGCTCGATACTGCCGGCAAGGTGCTGGAAAGGGTTATCCTTAACAGACTCGTACAGTACACTGAGGGTACAAACGGTCTGTCAAGGAACCAATTCGGCTTCCGAAAAGGCAAATCTACGGTGGATGCCATCTTGTCTGTCACTAAGACAGCCGAGGTGGCAATCCAGCCCAAGAGGACAGGTATTCGTTATTGCGCAGTTGTCACGCTCGACGTGAGAAATGCGTTTAATAGCGCTAGCTGGGACTCCATAGCCAACTCGCTTCGGAACGTCCAAGTGCCGGTGTCGCTGTACAGGATCCTGGAAAATTATTTCCAGAATCGTGTGCTATGCTACAACACGGAAGAGGGTCAGAAGTGCGTTCCAATCACCGCAGGGGTTCCGCAAGGTTCCATACTGGGCCCGGTATTGTGGAACGTCATGTATGACGAGGTGTTGAAGCTAAAGTTCCCGGTAGGGGTGGTGATTGTCGGCTTTGCGGATGACATCACCCTGGAAGTCTATGGTGAATCTATCAGAGAGGTTGAGTTGACGGCTGCCCACTCTATAAGCATTGTTGAAGATTGGATGCGATCCAGGAAACTGGAGCTAGCGCATCATAAAACGGAGGTTATCGTGGTGAACAACCGCAAGTCGGTACAGCAAGCAAAGATCAGCGTCGGGGACTGCACTATTTCGTCGAAGCGGTCCTTAAAACTTCTGGGAGTCATGGTCGACGACAAGCTCAAGTTCGGGAGCCACGTCGACTATGCCTGCAAGAAGGCTTCCACAGCTATTTCGGCATTGTCTCGTATGATGTCTAATAGCTCTGCGGTATATGGCAGCAAACGAAGGCTATTAGCCAACGTGGTCCAGTCTATACTTAGGTATGGCGGACCGGTGTGGTCATCGGCGTTAGGTACCAAAAGCTATCTAGCCAAGCTGGAAAGCACCTATCGTCTCATGTGCTTGAGAGTGGCGAGTGCGTATCGCACAGTTTCACATGACGCAATCTGCGTCCTAGCAGGTATGATGCCTATTGGCATTATCATCAGCGAAGACGTAGAGTGCTTCAACCAACGAGGAACTAGAGGCATACGGAGTACCACAAGATCGGCCTCGATGACCACATGGCAGCGGGCATGGTCTAATTCCACAAAAGGTCGGTGGACACACCGACTTATCCCGGAACTATCTGGGTGGGTCAACAGGCGCCACGGCGAAGTCAACTTCCACCTGACACAGATTCTGTCAGGGCATGGTTGCTTCAGACAGTATCTGCATAAGTTTGGGCATGCGGAGTCCCCCGCGTGTCCCGAATGCGTGGATGTTGAGGAAACGGCAGAACATGCTTTCTTCATATGCCCTCGTTTCGCGGGCGCGAGAAGCAGCATGATGGCAGTGAGCGGACAGGACACTACCCCGGATAACTTAGTCCAAAAGATGTGTTCCAGCTCGGACATCTGGGGAGCGGTCAATGCGGCTGCTACCCAGATTGTACTCGAGCTACAAAACCACTGGAGAGCCGATCAACGGCGAATAAACAGCCTAACTACCATAGTCCAGTAGTTATCTAAGCGAGTGCATTAAGCACAATAGCCCCTCCCTGAAGTAATACCGATAAGGTGGTGCCAGGGGGGATTGAGGCTGGAGACTCGAGTAGGGTTTTAGTGGGTCGGGATCCTCACGCCCCATTAGGGGGGTCGGGATACCTAAACCCCACTCCCTGAGGTATCTTCTCAGGTGTCTGATAGTACCGTATCTTCTAAGGCGCTCAGCAGATTTCCCAACTCGTAAAAAAAAAAAAAAAAACGGCCTTAACATTCGGGCTTTAGAGCCACATACGAAACTTGTTTTGAATTGACAATATGCAATATGCATTCATAGCAGATTTTTTGATATTTTGATATTAATACCATGCGTTTAAAAGTTTAAAAAGCATCTTTGAAAAACAAGAGTTCAGAAAAATTATTATTATATTTCGCTTTTGACGAAAAAGGATATCTACAACAAAATGGTTGATCTCAAAATTTTACTATTAGTTTATTTGGCTTCAATTTTGCAATATATCTGAATTAGAAAAAATAACTGAATAGAGCATTAGATATGAAAAAGAGAAATGGAACTATTTCTTAGCTGACGCTCCTCCAGATAATTATTTTTGCATGAAAATCAAAACTTAAGCTTCTTTTGAATGTACTTTTATGAAAAGATAGACTTGATTAGCTTGATCGCATCGTTTTTACAATGTTAGAGGGTTAGGAAAACAAGATGAGTTCGAAAAATAGTGCAAAAGCTGCGCCATAAACATGCTTCAGAATGGTAAATATGATCGATATGATTTCCAGTGCTTGTCATTTTTGATTTATTTATTAAAACATGATACATGACATAAGACATCCTTTAAAATGTCACTAACGAAAACAAATCGTACAAAGTTACTACCGTGCAACGTTTACTTCCTATTTTTCATATAACATTTCTAAGCTCTAGTATCTATGGATTGAAAAGAGCATCTATTATGAAGGCGACTTCGGAATGTGCGTGTATATCCAGGCATTCTAGAAATGGGTCGTTGGATGAACAGTAGAGCTAACACATTTCATCTCCAGGATTAAAATTGTTTGCTTCAACAGATAAATAGAAAAATCAAAGGGCAAATTAAATAAAACATAGATTGCAAACAATTTTTTTACATAAAAGCGCTGCCGGCCAGCGGGAGATGAATTGTATCACACACACAAAATCAAAACTTAAGCTTCTTTTGAATGTACTTTCATGAAAAGATAGTCATTAGCTTGATCGCATCGTTTTTACAATGTATCCCGTTAGAGGGTTAGGAAAACAAGATGAGGTCGAATAGTGCAAACGCTGTGCCATAAACATGCTTGAGAATGGGAAAGATGATCGATAAGATTTCCAGTGCTTGTCAATTCGATTTATTTATTAAAATATGATACATGACATAAGATTTCTATCTTTTAAAGTGTCACTAACGAAAACAAATCGCACAAAATTACTATCGTACAATGTTTTCCTCCTATTTTTATATAAAATTTCTAAGCTCTAGTATCTATTGATTGAAAAGAGCATCTATTGATGCGCAAAAATTGTTTGCAATTTATATAAGATTGTCTGGAAAAATCAATCCATTAGTATATTAAATCCTATACACCACTATATCTAAATGTTTAAATTAACTGCTTTTCTCCGCGTTTTGCTGTCGCGAATAAATATTAAATAGTGGAATTTAATCGGAAAATTTTTTTTCTTTTCTTTAATTCTTTAATTTCAAAAACTTCAGACAATTGACATGTTTCGCACTTTTCTTGAATTTCAATGCAAATTTCAAAATTCCCTCCCATGGGTAGGTGGCGCGTACTTCGGCCAAACGACCTAAAAATTCTTAGTTCCGCATGTAGAATGTTTATAGTTTAAGTTGGATATATGTGTAGTATGTAGTATTGCATAATTTAGCTTTATGTGTAGTATGTGTCTCGTAAAGCGGAATGGAGCGAAATCGAACGGATTTGATTTTAAATTCAATCCGTTTGGGCCGAAGCACCGGGAGGGCTTACTCAGTTCCCTAGATGAATTGCTGGTATGCACAGAAATGTCTCTAGAAAACTGAAACCAAATCCTACCCACCATTCATGAGATTTTGACTTACTCATGAAAATTAAAATGAATCGCTAGTTAGAACGAACGAGTGTTCAAAAATGATGTGATGTCTTTATTTGCGTAATCGAGACATTTTCTATGAGATTGCCATAGAATTTGTGGCTGTTATGCGATTATGGACAGCACAGCACTGAAAAATATACACACACGTACATGTATACATGTGTATGCATGTATGAGTGTGCATGGATGTATAGGTACGAATGAATATATGTTTGAGTGTTCTATGATGAGTCGGAAATTCTTTTTATACCTATGCTGCCAAATTACAATTATTAATGGGCAGGAAGTTATAGTCAGTAGCTGTGTTTCCTGTATCAGTTTCCTATGCTATTACTATTATTACTAATATTGCTATCGTTACTGTTACTGTCACCTCTATTGTATTGTTTTGGATGTAATTAATTATAATTATTTTTTTCTTATTTCCCTCCTTATTAGAATGATTTGCATGTCTTGTGACTAACCGCGTTAACGGTATTCAACTAACAACATAAAATGATCATGAATGACGCTGTTTGTCTCCCAAGGGCCCTCCTAATGCTGATGAGCCTCTGTCGGAGAGTCCATCAAGTCGAACGGTGGCAACTCACCGGCGGCCTGCTCCTCTCCATTCTTGCGGCTGTCGTCGCGGTCGGACTTAGTGGATCTCTCGAAAAGCTTTATAGCCTCGATATATATTTTGTTCTGTCCATTGCCCAATGCTGGCAGACTTCAACTGAAATTCCATTTCTAACTAAATCTTTTTAGAGTTAAAACTTCTTCAAGTAAAAACAGGTATTCGATTCTCTGGCTGATTCAAGCGATAGCGAAGGGCTGTCCTCAATATACCATCATTCCCACTTCCTAAAATGGGGTCATAGTACATAATATATGGCCATGGTATGAGGATTTTTTTTTTCGATTCAATACCATCCTCACAGAATTATCAACGTCGTTAACATCTTATTAAGTCTTGCTTCAGTGACAGCTTGCACTTAAGAATTAACACGGCATATATACATATCTCCAAGTGAAGTTCTTTTTGATCCACCTCATCCCTTCTTAGTTACAGAATCATTTCAATTGACCACGGTCTGAAGAGCATACCGACAAATCGGTTGACTACCGCTACAAATATGCAATTAATGCCACCGGGAATAATACGAGCGAGTACCAGTCCCCATTATATCGCATCTGCTCTATTTTTCGGAAGTTCAAGTAGTTTTTCGATAGTTCTGAGCGATAATATTGCTCTTGAATAATATTCCGCACAACATATTCGAAAATTTACGCCATCAGCTACAATACTGAAAAGATGGTAGATAAAGAGGCGGCTGTGGCTTTTAATGAGCATAGGTTGTTGAACAGCGCTGGGTCAACCGTGATGACATGGGTATTTGGGAGATGAGTAGCGTCCAGCCTAGCGAGTAGTTAGTCGGTAGTAGCATAGGTGATGGACAGACATAGAATTCTCGTGATATTACTAACTCGAAAATTGCGATCAACATGTTGACTAAAAATTTCTTCTTTTCTTTTCTTTTCTTTCTCTGCCTGATCTCTATCGCTTCTTCTCACGGCAACAATGTTGTCGTGAGGGGAGGCAAGAGATCAGCCACAGATGATTGCACTGGTGACAACGATGGAGAGGACGGCCGGCGTGGAGCCTGCTTTAGGTTTAATTAAGATTGACTACGAACAAGATGAGGAAACAAACAAAGGAAGGAGAAAACAAGATAAGTACAAGCCATCTTATGCTATATTGACCAAGCACACAATTATATCGAGCCAAGTTCTGTCACTCTTCTTCCGCCCATTAATCCATAATCACCAACACATTATGGCGCTAGCGTAATCCGCACGGATTCTTTTATCATTATCACAACCACCTTATCTCAGCCCTGGACAGACTTGGCTCTAACTGCCCCACCTTGTGCTGCAAACAGAAACAGAAATTTCAAAATTGCAAATTGTCATCACAAACACACACATACATACAATACATACATACATACATACATACATACATGCATACACACATACATCACACACATTGAATACAATCAACATTTAATTGATATGTTTTGATTTTGCACGTTTTAACGGTTTAATATACGGTGCTTAAGTGTTAAACTTTGAATAACTTTTGAATGAATCGTCCGATTTTCAATAACTCGGTTTCGTTTGATAGATCTCAACAGTAATTTTCAAATGATAATAAATCATGTGATGTTTTACATTGAATTAATGCTTATATGTTACAAAAAAACATGTTTTAAATACTATTTTTTCACATTTCTTTGTGTAACTTTCAAACTACAAGCCCAATCGTCATGAAATTTGGAAGTTAAGGGTTTGCAAGGCTCCTCTTTCATATACAATCAATTTTGTTCAAATCTGTTGAGGGACCTATGAGATAATGAAGTCCCAAATTTTTCGTATTTTTATACATAACTTTTGAACTAAAAGTCCGATCAGTATGAAATTCAATAGCGACCTATGGGACACCTAGACCTTTCATTTGACACTAAGAACATTAAAATCGGCCCAGCCATCTCCGAGAAAAGTGAGTGAAAGCGTCACATACACACACACATACACACACATACAGACACACACACACACACACACACACACACACACACACACACACACACACACACACACACACACACACACACACACACACACACACACACACACACACACACACACACACACACACACACACACACACACACACACACACACACACACACACACACACACACACACACACACACACACACACACACACACACACACACACACACACACACACACACACACACACACACACACACACACACACACACACACACACACACACACACACACACACACACACACACACACAGAAAATGCTCAGTTTTCGAAACTGAGCCGAATGGTATATGACATTCGGCCCGCAGGACTTTGTTTCCATTTCCGGTTTTCCTAGTGATTTCTATACCTTTATACTTTATACTTATATAGTAGAGAGGCAAAACACAAAATTATGTATGGTAATTGATCTTGAATGGACCTATTTAGCGCTTTTTAACACCACCACTCACACTCCTGCTTAATTTACTCGTCATTTATAAATAATATGTGGTGATGTTACTATTTGCTGGAAAGTACCACCTTTTTACTACAGTATCAGTACTTTAAAAATGTATAATTGATGAAACTTTTATTAAATATATCGTTTTTTGCCAAAGCCTTTTTTTGATCTTGAATGGACCCAACATGATCTTGAATGCACCTATTTCTGATTTTTGAGTGGACCTAAATTAGGATTGTCATAGTTTCTTCCATGCAAATGAACAAAATAATAACAAAGATTTTTTTCAATAGATCAACTATACTACTGCTATTTAAAAATAGGACACAAGGTTGAACAGCTTTTACCTTTCTTATACTCTGTTAGAAAGGCATCAAAGTCGTTTGAAAAATATGAAATCGGTCACAGTCGCTGAGGGTCTTGTTTCAGTCCAACAATTGAAAAATGTCTCAATGTTTTGGTATGTGTTGTGTAGGTATCTGTGTGTTTCATTTGTATATTGGAAATTTATTATTACCTGTTGTTCAGATTCGGTTGAAACGATTTCCAGGTCATAAAAAATTTATCTCGCATATTAGTTTCAAAAATTTAAACCATTCGTTAAAAAATACGTAATAACTTGTATTATACGTAGTTTATCAAATAAAGCGTGATTTGAAGTTTTTGTTTATTGAATATTTCGAAAGCTAAGATTTTTACTGATGTAGGACTACTTCTTACTGTAAAGTTTCAAAAGGTTTACGACAGCTCCTGTCGAACTTTTTGGATATAAAACCGTTGCAATCGTGAAAAATTCGTTGATAAGTGGTAATTATTCAATTTTTGACACATTTATATGCAATTTTTTCAGTTCAAAAATGGTCTAGATGATTTCGCCACGGTTTCGATTTTGGCAATATAGATGACACGCATTTATTGTCAAATTCGAAATCAAACTGTAAATGGTGCTTGATAAAATTGGACTTGGTAATTTTACTAGGTTTATAGGTTAGGTTAGAAGCTAGGGTTTAATTCTAAATGATAGTCGATGAAGAACTATAGAAAGTAGGAAGTTTCAAAAATGAATATATCTCAGGGTCACTCAATATAGGTGAAGATTTTTAATCTATCTGTCAATCGATTAAAGGGTAATGTGAAGTCAACCTGCTTACGGAATATAATTTTACTTTATTCAGAGCCTCACAATCATTTTGACTATTTAGGAAATTATCAAATACAATATTATTTCTTTTGGCAAGTCTTATCACCAGATCCACCATGCACCAGATCATTATCCAGGCCTTTACCTAATTTTGTAGGTCGGTTGGGCATCGCAGAGTTTCACGAGGGTGACGAAGTCGGCATTCTTGACCATCAGAAGTGCCTGCTTCTTTTTTTGTGTTGTGACTACAGGAGCTGGTTGACTTTTATTGGCCTTAGGGTTTTCGGTGAGCGTGCTGAAGGTGTTTTGAAGCTTTGGTACATGCTTGATTAACGTGTTTAAACTATTTCTTGTCTGAGTCAAAACTTAAGCTAATTTATTGCTGTGTTTGTATGGGAAATACAGGACGTTATTCGTTCATGAAAAAATTTGTTTGATTCCAATAATTTTTACGATTTTGCCCGTTAAGCCTGTAGAGAGTTATGCAGGGATAACCACTTTAAATAGAGTTTGGAATATTAGCTTCGAAACTTATTCCGAAATTCCAATACAATAAGGCTATAGATAAATCTGCGGAATCGTATTCTCAAATAACTTCATTTATTCTTCTGTGCCTACTTTTAACGATACAAGAACTGTTTCGTTTAGCATAATTTGGGATTTTTTTTACGGCGACCAAATAGGGAAAATTTTACTCTACTTATGTAGATTACCAAAAGTGTTTCGTGCTAAAACAAACACGTAAAATCCATTTGCAAAATAGCAAAATAGCTCTATTTTAACAGAAAGCAATTAGTATCCCTCTTATTTTTTAATCCATCTTATCTTTCAATCAATAAGAGTTAAAATTTTTGCACAATACTGAGAATAAATTAAGTTTACATAATTTTATGCATAAAATGACATATGTTATGCTAACTAGTTAGGAAGACCTTATAGTTTCAATACTAGAGCGTACAATGTACAAACACTGTGAAGCAACTACGAAAAAGGATGAGTAATAGTTTGATTTATCAATAAATTTTAACTAAGTTTTAATTCGGATCGCCTGAAGTTTTTCGAAAGTTCGAAGTACGAAAACAGACACTGAGGAAGCCTGCAAGTCGTAGGCGAAATACGTATCTGTCGTGAATAAAATACACATAGTAGAATTAAATTGGATAAGTTTTCTTCTTTTTTAATTTAGGTTTTAATTCGGGTTTAACTAATAAGTTTAACTAAATTTTAATTTGGGCTAGAAATTAATCCTACTTTTAACATACCCCTATACGGAGATACAAGTGACAACAAGCAGTTTCAATGAATATACAACGACGTGTTCGTTTGTGGTAGGTAATGATAGCTACCGTTAGTTATGTCTCGAAGCACAAACTAGGTCCATTATAAAATCAATACTAGGCCCATTCAAGATCACAAAAGAGGGTTAACATTTTCAAGGAATTTGAAGATTTTACTGGTTTTACTGAACTTTTAAATACCTAAATTGAAATTACACATATTTTAGCATCATTTTAAGAGTATTGTTTTATTTCAAACCAGAAGGGTTCCGGGTAGTAACAGTTTCAAAAGAATTCTATGGTGACTGCCAAAACGCTGAAAAACAGCTACTTTTAAATACGCGGCAATAAAGTGGTTTTGGCTATAATTTTAATTTAGTTTTAGTATATTTACGTTCAGAAATGATTAAATATCCTAAAATTCTTATTTAAAAATAGGTCCATTCAAGATCAGAATTCGACTAGGTCCATTCAAAATCATTTACCCTATAGAGCAGTGGTGCCCAGGCATAGGCATGATGTGGGCCAAACGAGATCGCCCCATAAATGTCGCGGGCCGCAAATTCCTCTCACCATTCCTGCGCATAACAAAATACAAAATATGCGACAATAACAACCATTTTCTGGAAATTACCACAAGATTTAAACCGGAAAGCATTCGAAACTACAAAATGCACGAGACATTATGGCTGATTTGAGTGGCCCCTGTGTCATCAAAAAAGTTACCCATAAGTCCTCCATCTCTCAAATCAGTCCGCGGGCCGCAAAAAACATTTTGAAGGGCCGCATGCGGCCCGCGGGCCGCTGTTTGGCCATCACTGCTATAGAGGATTCGTTTATATGTAGTGAAAAAATTTTGGCGACTCTATATAATCGAGTCCGACCTGTACACGGAACTGTGATGTCGATCTTAGTACGCTCATCATCAAGTAATGTGGTCAGCCACATTGGCCGCTCCCCAGACGTCCAAGCTAGAACACATCCTTTGGACTAAGTTGTCTGGAGTAGTGTCCTGTCCGCTCACTGCCTGCATGTTGCTTCTCGCGCCCACGAAACGAGGGCATATAAAGAAAACATGTTCTGCAGTTTCTTCAACATCCACGCATTCGGGACACGCGGGGGACTCCGCATGCCCGAACTTGTGCAGATACTGTCTAAAACAACCATGCCCTGATAGAATCTGTGTCAGGTGGAAGTTGACTCCGCCGTGGCGCCTGTCGACCCACCCGGATACTTCTGGAATAAGTCGGTGTGTCCACCGGCCCTTTGTGGAATCAGACCATGCCCGCTGCCATGTGGTCATCGAGGCCGATCTTGTGGTACTCCGTATGCCTTTAGTTCCACGTTGGTTGAAACACTCAACGTTTTCACTGATGATTATGCCAACAGGCATCATACCCGCTAAGACGCAGATTGCGTCATATGAAACTGTGCGATACGCACTCGCCACTCTCTAGCACATGAGACGATACCGTCAAATGGGGTAACTTGCAACAGTTCTCAGGTATGAGTGCAAGTAAAAACTTATCTGTAGTACATATGAGGACAATTGATTAATACAAAGTTTTATTAGGTTTAGGATAGAACAATTTCGCATATTGAGAAAAAATATGCGATCAATATTGGCTGTTGTAGAATTTTTTAATTAATTTGTTACTAGTAAACGGGGTAACTTCCAACAAGCAATATTTTTTGGAAATTAAACGAATTTAATGTTTTGTATGAGTTTCTTTTGACTTGAATATGCAAATGATAATCCGTCTTGCGATTTTGAATGCTTTTACTATGAATATACGCATAAATGTCCTATGTCACGTCGGTGAAAATAATTTATGAGCCCGGTAATGGAAATTACGAATTATACTTTTATATTATTCATCCAGTTGATATTCCTTGTCTGGATCCGATAGAGCTGTCTTCTTTAAGGACCATTCACATATTATGTACGTAACGTTGTAAATCCACTATACAAAATCGCATCACTTTTTACCACGAAATTATGATTAAAAATAGCTGAAAGTATGTTGTTTATATCGGTAGAGTTCTACCAAAATAGATTAAGAGATTATACATATAAAAAAGTTACTAACTAATCAGTGTGTCCAGTTTTTTCGAATAGAGTTTTTAAAATACCCACAACTCAAAAGCGAAACGTTGAATCAATAAGGTGTTTTCGAATAAGTTGTAGGAAATTAAATGTAGTTATTAGAAATTTTATAGAAACAGTGGAGAGAAACTGGAGTAACATAGGGAAAAGACGTGGTTAACATAAAAAATTAAAATAAATCCAACTTTTTCTCCGAATATCTCGAAAACCGCTGCATTTAGAAAAATAATTATTATGACCAATTTTGTTGTAAATGACATAAAGAATTGTTATTTGTATTACAAATTCATATATTACTTGAAAAATCCCAAGTTGGAAAAAAATCATTAAAGTCGTTGTTCTACGAAGTCCGACAATGAAAGTTGCTCCATTACAGAATAACTTTTAAAAGGTTGCAAATTACTTCTATTTTTTCCAAAAATAAATTAAAAATTTTCAAATATAGTACATTTTCGATATCTTAATTTAAAATTTTATTTTCAAATTTTTGAAAAATTGATAAATATTTTTTCCAGTGCGTATTTTTTTATGGTCAGAAATCAATTTTCTACAACTTTTGCTTAGAAATAATTTTTGTAAAATCGATAGTTTTCGAGATACAAACTTTCAAACAAAATACACAGGAAAATCAATGCGCCCTTTTTAAAAATGAGTCTTGAATCAAAATGGTGCCAAAATCTGCGGAAGGTGCATGTTTCACCCTATCAAAACGCTGGTAAAGTTTCATCAATATCAGAAAGGTTCATATTTGGTCATTTACCTATTTCATTTAGAACTGCTCAGTAAACAGTAACAAAGCATAGAGAAACTATTAATAACAACGGGGGCCTCCGTAGCCGCAAGGTTACCGAGTCTGCTTTGACAAGCGAGTGGTCGTGAGTTCGAATCTTAGTAGAATCAAGCCATTCGATGTTAAGTGACTTTAGCATGGGTTTATTCTCAGGCCCCTCCATTTACCCTTCTTTCGTGCTGAATTCTATATTTACCCTCTGAAGCCTCTTGACAGTGCAAATGTCCCTCCTATAGTTAAGTGTACTGGTCACAGGTACGAAAGAGTCCTCGCCAGGGACGGCTATAATATGGGATAGTGCTGACAGCGAGGAATAAGTGGGTAAAGTAGATCAAGCTTTGAAGGAAGGGTAAACCCCAATACACGCAAGCACGCATACAATTTAAAATAAGCATATCGCTCACTCAATAGCGATTATAGCAAAAAGAAATGCAGTGCAGGTCATACAGCAAACACCCGGGCGATATTACAATAGATCAACTATACTGGTCGCAGTAATGAGTCCATACATGGAAAAAAATAACAACACTTTACATTATCGTCCAAATAAAAATGTACTAGTTTACTAGTAATCATGTAGGTATTTTCAGCACATTAAGTGATTTCAGTGTGATTCGAGCTGTCGTCCAGGTCGGTCGCATATTTTACTAGCTCCTGGTTTTTACCCAGAGTTTAAAATTATTTCTTTTGCGGTGCCTGTTGGTTAGGTTACCTATAAATTCACCAGTCTTTCTATAGGCTAAAGATTTTTAGTGTATCCATTTTTGTATATCTATTTTTTGAAAACCCATTTTATTTCTTCTAAATGTCAGGTCGAAGTAAGAAAGCTCGCCTCGGCAAGAGAAAGAGGGATATACCATCTTTAAATTCTAGCGTTGCTAGTGATAATCAATTTTCTGTCCTCTCCGAGCAAGAAGCCGGAGATACTAATATTATCAATGATAAAAATGTCGTTAACAAAAGGGGCAAAATTCCACCTATTGTGGTATATGTTACCGAATTTCAAAATTTTCGGAAGGGGCTTTCTTTGCGAGATCCTACCGCTAAAGTGAATTATCAAATCGGCCGTAGAGGCGAGTGTCGCGTGCTGGCCAAAACTGAAAACTCATATAATTTACTTATTCAATATTTAACCGAAAAGTTGTATAAATTTTTTACATTTGACAGCCGGAATGAAAGATCATTCAAGGCTGTGTTAAAAGGTCTCGCAAACGATCAATCCGTTGATGAGGTCAAATTAGAATTAACAGAATTACTTGGCGTTTCCCCTACCCAAGTAATTCCAATGAAGAAACCCGATTTAATTCACCTAGTGGTGAAAGGAACCTTTGTTATACGGTCTTACTTGCTATTTGAGATAGAAATCGAAATCGTCTTCGGAACATAATTCATCTATTGGTTAACGTTGCGTAGTGCGTTGGTTTACATAAAATTTTTGAAAATTGAATAAGTTTACAAAATTTGAACAAAATAGGAACACTTTTAAATTTTGATAGATCCTTTTTTCATGAAATTGCTGAGTAAGGATAAGTAAGTTGTTATTAATCTGAGTAAGTGCAAATAAAAGTAAGTTGTAAGAGGAAATCTTATTCTTTAACATATATATTGTCTAGTAAAGGTCTAGTTTATAGGTTTTTGAGTTATGCATAGTTTCCTGTAATACCATTCTATTTGAATCACATCAATAGAGTTTTCTTGAATAATTTTCATCAATTTTTATTAACGTTCGGTTACTCACGCTGTATTTTGTACAACACGTGTAGGGTTTTCAACGCCATATTGTTATAAAGTTACAAAACGTTGTGTAACTAACGTGTATTCTTCAACAAACTTATTGTGCGCAAAATGTCATAAATGTCAATTTACTGACAAACAAACTTATTGGGCGTCAAAATGTCAATTATTCAATGCATTAATGATTTAAATTGTTGGAAAAATGTATGCAGCAAAACTCTCAGCAAATGTAAAATGTTTAAAATGTATCCGTCTGCTGGTAGTCGAGTAAGTCGGAGTCAAAATTAGGGCATTCTTTATAATCAAAGTTCTACAGTTCCTAAACAAGCAAACATAAAGGTATACTATATTGAGCAAAGTTGTATATTTTTACTATTTGTACAACTTTGTAGTACATGAAAAAGTCATACAACAATTACAAAAAGAACAAAAATAGAAAAACTAATTTTACAAATTCATATACAATAAATAAGTTTTACCTTTGTTATACTATAACAAAGGTTTAGGAATTGTGTGTGTGTGTGTGTGTGTGTGTGTGTGTGTGTGTGTGTGTGTGTGTGTGTGTGTGTGTGTGTGTGTGTGTGTGTGTGTGTGTGTGTGTGTGTGTGTGTGTGTGTGTGTGTGTGTGTGTGTGTGTGTGTGTGTGTGTGTGTGTGTGTGTGTGTATGTGCATGTATGTGCGGGGCGCAACTTTTCTATCGCCTGTTTCTCGGAGATGGCTGAACCAATTTGTTCGCTATTACTTTTGTTTGAAAGGTATTGTTGCCTAGTATATCACTATTGAATTGTTTCGTGGTCCGACTTTTCGTTTGAAAGTTATAAGTAAAAAACGTGAAAATTACGTGACACGATTTTCTCCGGAACCAAATGACCGATTTCAACGATCTTAGTATCGAATGATAGCTCCTGTTAAGGCTAAATTTTTCGGATAAATTTGATTGAAAACAAACAAGTAGTTTAAAAGTTATGCTTAAAAAACCTGTTTTGACAAGGTAATAATTATCGCCTGTTTCTTAGAAATGGCTAAGCCGATTTAGGCGCTATTAGTCTCATTTGAAAGGTAACATAGCCTAATAGATCACTATTGATTTATTTTTTGATTGGACGTTTAATTTGAAAGTTATGAGCAATTGAATACAATACACTAAAATTTACAATAATTTATAACGATTTCATCTAAGATAGTTTATCTAGTTTGAATTATTTTGGCATCAAATTAGAGGTTTTAATGCTGCAAATAAATCTGCAAAATTTCAGAAGAATTGGTCTTGCCGATCAAAAGATATTAACCCTCCAACACGCGCGCCAACTTTTGTAATACGGTTACTCGCGCGCACAATGACCCAAAGCCAAAAAGACATGCGCTCTAGAGTTTTGACTGAGAAAACTTGGTTTTACATTTATGGAACCTTCGTAAGAATTTCTTGAAATTGAAAGTTCTATCGTTTGGTGGAATTTAAATTTTGATTAATCCCCCTAAAAGTGAAATAAAAAAAATTATTTTTCTTCAGTTTCAACATATTGATGTGTTCTGCAAAGTTTTAGAACATATTATTACAAGAAATTTTGTTGAATACAGTAACCTTCTATCTATTCAGCGAAGATAGAAAAATCTTATTTATTGTATATGAATTTGTCAAATCAGTATTTTCTATTTTAGCTCTTTTTGTAATTGTTGTATGACTTTTTCATGTGTTACAAAATTGTACAAATAGTAAAAATACACAGCTTTGCAGAATATAGTATACCTCTATGTTTGTTTGTTTAGGTACTGTAGAACTTTGATTATAAAAAATACCTTAATTTGGACCCCGAATTACTCGACTACCAACAGGTATATTTTAAACATTTTATATTTGCTGATAGTTTTGCTGCATACAGACACCATTTTTTCATATGAATAAACGAGAGAAAATTCCAGTTGGGGTCAATTGCGGTACACCTCACATGCTGATTGCTTCGTGTCTGTGATGTCAGTTTATGCTGATCTATTTGCCCAACAATTTAAAGTATTAATGCATTGAATAATTATGACATTTTGCTCATACGTTAGTTAAACAGAGGTTTGTAACTTTATAACAATATGGCATTCAAAAACCTACACGTGTTGTACAAAATGCAACAGCGTGAGTAAACGAAGGTTAATAAAAATTGATGAAATTTATTCAAGAAAACTTTATTGATGTCAATCAAAAAGAATGGCATTACAGAAATTTATGCGTAGTTCAAAAACCTATAAACTAGACTTTTACTACGCAATGTATATGTTAAAGAGTAATATTTCCTCTTACAACTTGCTTTTACTTGCACTTACTCGAATTAGTAACAACCAACTTACCCTTACTCAGTAATTTCATGAAAAAAGGATCTATCAAAATTTATAAGAGCTGCTATTTTGTTCAAATTGTGTAAACTCATTCAATTACCAACAATTTTATGAAAACCAACGCACTACGCAACGTTAACCAATAGATGAATTATGTTCCAAAGACGTGTCGATTTCTATCTCAAATAGCAAGTAAGACCGTATAACAAAGGTTCCTTTCACCACTAAGTGGAATAAATCGGGTTTTTTCTATCTTCGCTGCAGAGATAGAAAGTTACTCTACTGTCTTTAGCAAAATATCTTGTAATAATATGCTCTATAACTTTGCAGAACACATCAATGTGTTATATTGACACTGAAGAAATATATTTTATTTCACTTTTAGGGGGATTAATCAAAAGTTGAATTCCACCAAACGATAGAGCTTTCAATTTCAAGAAACTCTTCCAAAGGTTCGATAAACCTAAAAGCAAGTTTTCCCAGTCAAAACTCTAGTGCACACGTTTTCTTTGGTTTGCGGCTATTGTGCGCGCGAGTAACTGCGTTACAAAAGTTGGCGCGAGTGTTCGAGGGTTAATATCTTTTGACCGGTAAAACCAATTCTTATGAAATGAGTCATCTCTAAGAAACAAGCGATAATTATTACCTTGTCAAAACAGGCTTTTTAAGCATAACTTTTAAACCGCTTGTTTGTTTTCAATTACAAATTCCTGAATAATTTAGTTTTAATAAGGGTTTTCATTTGATACTAAGATCGTTGAAATCGGTCATGTAGTTCCGGAGAAACCCGTGTCACGTATTTTTCACATTTTTGCTTATAACTTTTAAACGAAACGTCGTATCACGAAACAACTCAATACCTTTCAAACAAAAGTACTGAGAAACAGGCGATAGAAAAAATCATTACACACACACACATACACACACACACACACGCACACACACACACACGCACACACACACACACGCACACACACACACACGCACACACACACACACGCACACACACACACACGCACACACACACACACGCACACACACACACACGCACACACACACACACGCACACACACACACACACACACACACACACACACACACACACACACACACACACACACACACACACACACACACACACACACACACACACACACACACACACACACACACACACACACACACACACACACACACACACACACACACACACACACACACACACACACACACACACACACACACACACACACACACACACACACACACACACACACACACACACACACACACACACACACACACACACAGACGTTGCTCAAATCGTCGAACCCTATCGATTGGTATATGTGATGGATCAATTTCGTGTTTCTCGACCAATTTTTAAACCTTTGTTATAGTATAACAAAGGTAAAAACCTGTTTTAATCCACCTAGTGGTGAAAGGAACCTTTGTTATATGGTCTTACTTGCTATTTGAGATAGAAATCGACACGTCTTCGGAACATAATTAATCTATTGGTTAACGATGCATAGTGCGTTGGTTTACATAAAATTTTTGGAAATTGAATAAGTTCACGACATTTGAATAAAATAGGAGCACTTATAAATTTTGATAGATTCTTTTTTCATGAAATTGCTGAATAAGTTGTTCCTAATATGAGTAAGTGCAAGTAAAAGTAAGTTGTAAAAGGAAGTAATATTCTTTAACATATACACTGCGTAGTAAAGGTTTTTTAAATGCCATATTGTTATAAAGTTACAAAAGGTTTAACCAACGTTAACGTATATTCTTCAATAAACTTGTTATGAGCAAAATGTTAGAATTATTCAATGCATTAATACTTTAATTTGTTAGGAAAATAGATCAGCATAAGCATCACAGAAACGAAGCAAGCAACATGTGAAGTCCGCAATTGATCTCAACTGGAACTTTTTCACGTTTCTTCATGTGGAAAAATGGGTCTGTATGCAGCGGAATTATCAGCAAATGTAAAAGGTTTAAAATGTATCCGTCTGTTGGTAGTCAAGTAATTCGAGGTCAAAATTGGGGTATTTTTTATAATCAAAGTTCTACAGTTCCTAAACAAGCAAACATAGAGCTATACTATATTCAGCAAAGTTATATATTTTTGCTATTTGTACAACTTTGTAATACATGAACCAGTCATACAACAATTACAAAAAGAGCTAAAGTAGAAACACTGATTTTACAAATTCATCTACAATAAATAAAATTTTTCCATCTTCGTTGAAGAGATAGAAGGTTGCTGTCTTCAGCAAAATTTCTTGTAATAAAATGCTCTAAAACTTTGCAGAACACATCAATGCGTAATATTGAAACGGAAGACAAATATTTTTTTTATTTCACTTTTAGGGGGATTAATTAAAATTTAAATTCTACCAGACGATAGGGCTTTCAATTTCAAGAAACTCTTCCAAAGGTTCGATAAACCTAAGACCAAGTTTTCTCAGGCAAAACTATAGTACGCACGTATTTTTTTGGTTTTGGGCTATTGTGCGCGCGAGTAAACCGTGTTACAAAAGTTGGCGCGAGTGTTCGAGGGTTAATATCTTTTGACCGGCAAAACCAATTCTTATGAAATTTTGCAGATACATTCGCAGTGTCAAAACCTTTCGTTTGATACTAAAATAATTGAAACTTGATACATTATCTTAGCCAAAATTATCATAAACCTTTTGAACCTCGTTAATTTTGATGTGTTGTACATGATTGTCCATAACTTTCAAATTAAACGTCCAATCAAAAAACAAATCAATAATGATCTATTAGGCTATATTGCCTCTCAAATGAGACTAATAGCACAAAAATCGGTTTAGCCATCTCTGAGAAACAGGCGATAATTATTACCTTGTCAAAACAGGTTTTTTAAGGCTAACTTTTAAACTACTTGTCTGTTCTCAATAAAACTTCTTGACAATTTTTATATTATAGCAAGAGCTTTCATTTGGTACTAAGATCATTGAAATCGGTTGTCTAGTTCCGGAGAAAATCGTGTCTGGTAGTTTTAACACATTTTTACTCATAACTTTTAAACAAAAAGTCGGACCATGAAACAACAGAATAGTGATACACTAGGCAACAGTACCTTTCAAACAAAAGTAAAATCGAACGAATCGGTTCAGCCATCTCCGAAAAACAGGCGATAGAAAATGAAGCGCACACACACATACATACATACACACACACAGACATTGCTCAGTTCGTCGAACCCTATCGATTGGTATATGTGACTCGGCCCTCTGGGCCTCGGTTCGCTTTCGTGTTTTTTCACCAATTTCTAAACCTTTGTTAAAGTATAACAAAGGTAAAAACATCAAATTCGTGAAGCCGGGGGCATATCCCAGCAATTTTACCTGGTTCATTTTAACCGAAATCAGGTAAACAGTTTAAAGTTTTTAGAAAAGGGCACGGGTTTTATTTCACGTGCGTGTAAAGTGCGAACTATACAAAAAGTTTGGAGGACATATTCCTCATTTAACTCAGTATCGCTCATTTCAAAAATATGACCACGGCACAAAAAATTGTCACTTGGACTCCAAATGTATGATTTGCAGCAGTCCTTCGCACAAAAAGGACGATTGTCCAGTGAAGAAGCAAAATCAATTCAAATGCGCTAATTGTGGTAATAATCATAAAAGTAATTCTTTTGATTGCTTTGTTAGAATCGCAATTTTACAGCGAAGAAATCAGAGTATACAGAATCCTAAATTACCTAAACGTGTGCCAATTGCACCGGTAGTTAGAGCAGAACCTGTGAATTATCTACCCGTACAAGCTAGGTCAGGTAAAACATATGTCTTGGTCTTAGCCGGAAACTCGTACCTGTTATTCCAGGTAGTTTCAAAAATACCATTAATCCTGAGCTACCTAGGCCATTAATGACGACCTAGGTATGATTACCCAGGATAAACTTTTATTTCTGCAACAAGCAATGTCTACTCTAATGACTGCTTTGTTGCAAACAAGTTCCATGACCGAAGCTATTCGAATTGGAACAAATTATACATATGAAATTGTAATGAAGTTAAAGTTCAACACTTTGACTTTAAATAATTCAATTAAATTTCTAAATTGGAACGCACGCTCATTAAAAGCGAGCGAAGAGGAGTTTTACAATTTTTTAACGGTTAATAAAGTGCATCGGCTGCATCTTTTCATTTTCTCTGTACAATGTGTGGTGTGTTTTGGCATGTTCTGTTCGCAATAAAGTAATCCGAACATTTTGTCCTGCCCTAGGCCTATAACCGTCAGGATCTACTTCTCCCGGTTTTGGGTAATAGTTTTGCAACACAATGTAATCAAAATCATTGCTTAGTTTTTTTACTACATAAAATTTTGTTGGGAATATTAGGTCTCCAACAGCTAGATCGAGCCACACTGTCCCCAAGGTGTTCAGGTGACCATCTCCAAGCCCTTGAAAGGTTGTGGACTCTTGGATGTTAGGTGTTTTTTCAAAAAAATACAGCATGTCCTTTTCGGTCAGGTTGTCACATGCTCCTGTGTCTAACTAAACCGTGAATGTCTCGTGATAATATAGTTTTACCGTAAGATCCATTGTAATATCGGCATTATAATATATGCGTTTTTCTACGCACGCGCTGTCCCAGTTGGGTTCTTGACTTCTGGACACGTATGGGAAAAAATCATTTCTCACTCCGGTGGAGTTGATTTGCCACCTCCGCAGAAAGTACAATGATTATGTTGTACTTGCCAATCGTTAGCGGCGGGCACTCTATGATGTAATTTTCCGGGTCGATTGTGATAGCCTGTGCGTTGCTGGGGCCTCGGCCCCTGGTTATTCGGAGCAAATTGATCCAGTGGATCGTGCCAATTGCTGGAAATGCCACTTCTCTGTCGTGGCTGGTGATAATTTCTTTCCCTATTACTGTTTCCGTTATAATTATCATCATGCTTGTTATTACTTTGATTGTTGTTCCTGATGTTAATATTGTTCAACCACGTGGGTTGATTGACTGTATTATATGGTCGGTGGTCGTATCCTCTTGATGTCATGAATACAAATTTTCTATCATTTTTAACTTTATAATTAAAGTGTGTTTTCCGACAATTAAAAGCGTAGCATATTTGAGACTGTCGGTTTTGTGCCTCTCTTTGTAATTTGGCCGATTTTAAATTATTTAATCGATCTTCGATCTCGGCGATATGGCCACGTTCCTCTTGAAGTGCTTCTAAATCATACAATAACTCCTCCAAGTTTAAGCTTCGTTTTTCTAAAGCGGTTTGCTTCAGTCTTGCAATCCTGCTATTGATTGCAATCGCAGATTCACTTGCATCGCCGGTCTATTAACTTTGTTTCTTGATTCGTGCTCATCTACTAGCTCTTTAATACTCAATACTCTTTCCTTATATTCACGGAAGGGTTCTTTTGCTTTCGGTTTTAGAGTTTCGATTATACTAATCACCCTTGCAATGGATCGATGCTCTCCAAACTCATTCATTAAATTTTTCTTAATTGCATGCCACATATCAACTTTAATTTGACGTATAGCTGAAGCGGCTTTGCCTTTTAATTTTAATAAAATTACATATATTAACGGAGCATGCGACGCATCCTCCGGAATCTGGTAGGCAAAATATTCGATATGATAGATAAATGCTTCTAATTCATCTTCCATACCGCTAAATTCTGGGATGCAATGCATCCCAAGGAACAATTTGGGTTTTACTATAATCTCATGATGGCATTTAAGACCACAATTGGTCTTGAAGACCACCATAAGAGTACAATAAAACTACCTTTGTTGCTTGGGATCGCATTTGCTTTTGGAAAAACGTACTCCATTTCAAATTTTATTTTTTTAAGGAATTTTCAAATTTTATCTCTTCCAACAACTTTTCCAATTCCTTGGTAATTCGCAAGAAACGTTTTTTTAGCTCCTCTAAAATATAGCCGAACTATGTTAGCCTACCATTAAAATAGCTTTAGTTTTGTTGCATAAAAAAGGATTTTTATAGCAATCGTTCAGAAATTTTACTATTGATTGATAATAAGAGAAATATATCGAGTCAATATTGATATAAGTAAAAATATCAGGCACTGCACAAGAAAGAACGAATCACCCATTAATATTTAAGCACGCTTTGGCTTCCCCGGTTCGATACTACAATTAGAGAATAAAAATTATTTACACTTACTTTTTTCCCTTGTTACACGATATAGCCTCGAATAATCCTTCACAAGTATCTATACCTATAAAGAAGGATTTCTGTCTGTCTGTCTGTCCGTATGTTCCTTATAGAATCGAAAACTACTGAACCAATCGGCATGAAAATATGCATGTAGAGGTTTTTTGGGGCCAGGAAAGGTTTTAGTGATGGTTAGAAACCCCTCCCCCCACTAAGAAGGGGGGCTCCCATACAAATGAAACACAAATTTCTGCATAACTCGACAACGAATCAAGCAAATAGAACAAAATTTGGCATGTGGGTGTTTTCGGTGACGGTGACGGTGATTTATTCTATGGTAAATTGAGACCCCTCCCCTCTTTATAAGGGGAATAATAACTCCTCTCCTCTTTAAAAGGGGGGGCTTCCATACAAATTTCCTCATAACTCGAGAACTAATCAAGCAAATGGAACCAAATTTGGCATGTGAAGGTTTTCGAGGGCAAGAATATTTTCTATAGTAAATTAGGACCCCTCCCCACTTTAAGAGGAGAGGCTCCTGTACCAAAGAAACACAATTTTCCTCATAACTCGAGAAGTAATTAAGCAAATGGAACCAAATTTGGCATGTGGGTGTTTTTGTAGGCAAGAATATTTTCTATGGTATATTTTCTACGGATTTCCCAACTTTAAGAGGGGGGGGGGGCTCCTATACAAATGAAAAACAAATTTCCTCATAACTCGAGAACTAATCAAGTAAATGGAACCAAATTTGACATGTAAGTGGTTTTGGACGCAAGATTTTTTTCTATGGTGAATTAGACCCCTCTCTTCTTTAGAAAGCGAGTTATGGCCCATCTCCCCTTTAAGAGGGTGGGCTTCCATACAAATGAAATGCAAATTTCCTCTTATCTCGAGAACTAATCAATTAAATGGAACCAAATTTGGCATGTGGGAGTTTTAGATGGCAGAAATTTTTTCTATGGTGAATTACGACCCCTTCCCCTTTTAAAAGGGGAGCTCCCATACAAATGAAATTCAAATTTCCTTATAACTTGAGAACTAATCAAGCAAATGGAACCAAATTTGGCATGTGGGAGATTTTGGAGTCTTGAATTCATTTTACGATAGTTAGAGACCTCTCACCCCTGTGGTAGGGGGATATGGACTCTCATACAAATAAAACAGAAATTTTTGCGAAACTCAAAAACTAATCGAACTCGAGAAATTCGAGACTCTTCCATAAAACATTAGTCAATACAAGACCACAAAAACTATCTATAGTAACACTAGATCATTCAGGACGAGACGGTCGCGAGTGTTGCCGGTGACCCGCCGTCGGAAGCGCCGCCCACTAGGGGGCTTGCAAAACTCGAAATTGTGACAAAGATCATCCGAGATTCATAATTTATGTACAACACAGGTTAATTTGTGGCAATACGAAGTTTGTCGGGTCAGCTAGTTCCATATAAATCGATAGGTCCTATTTAATTATTCACTTTGTGGGACACACGTCGTGTTAAATAACAAACTTCGCGGTTTTACATGAACAAACGTATTTTATTTAATCAGCAATAATAAATCACTTGCGCGTCGTTAGAAGGTTCGTTTCTGACTGGCTCTCCACTCTCGTCTCATCGAACCGGGGGTACTCGACTAGCTGAGTGCCGCCACATGGCCTCCTTCAGTTACACGAGGAATCGAACACGATGTCCCGAAGGTATAACTTTAGTGCTCCAAAATTGAATTGTTCCTCATTTAGTGTAAATGCCGGTTTGACTATCTATAGATATTCTTTTTGTTTTTCCGTTTATCATGACGTCGAAAAATTTTTCCGTGCGTTTCAGCACCTAAAACGGTCCTTCATACGGAGGTTGGAGTGGCCGCTTAACTGAATCGATGCGTATAAAAACATGGCTGCAATCTTTCAAGTTCTTTGGGACGAAAACATTCGCTTTGGTGTGGTTGCTGCCGCTCACTGCTTTTAACTGTTGCAGTGTGTTACGGAGTGAGCGAACAAATTCGCTACGGTCGAGTGTGCCCCATTAGGCATACTGACGATAGGCATACGGACGCTAGACATAATAGACGTTAGGCATAATGGACTTTAGGCATAATGGACGTTGGGCATAATGGACGTTAGGCATAATGGACGATAGGCATAATAGATGTTAAGCATAATGTACGTTAGGCATAACGGACGATAGGCATAATGAACAATGTTTTTGTTTATAGGATACGAGACCACCGCACTTAGATCTATAGTGGTATATCTACACGGGTGATAGGGAATGGATGTGCGGAACGCATAACGGACGTTTGGCAATTTGCCGTTAGCTTGTAAGAGGTCTAATCAACTCAGTTTAAAAGTGCATTGCATATGGTATGAGTCAGATTACATACGATTGACTGAAACACAAAAGCATTGTACATTCAAGTTAAGTCTGCTAATGGTAAGAATCTGAACTTCAAGAAAGGTTGTCAGATATAGAAACTTAATGCCACATGCAGAAACCTATTTATGAAACTGAAGGAAACCTGTAGGGTGCATTCCAGTTTTATATTCTCATTCGAATGCTCCTTATTCAAGTGGCTTGCACTTCTTCCTGCAATAGGCAGCAATTATCTAAATATATTATGATATATCAATTGAGCCTTATCACTTTTAAAATAACGCTGGGAAACAGCTGCGTGTTCCATATGTCAAAAGCATCTTGTTTTATTTTTCTGACACATAAACCGGCTAACTACAGGGGTGGTTAGACAAAATGATCGGGACAGGCAAAATTTTGATGAAATTCAAACGGTCATAACTTCCACAAAATTGGACATTTTTAGATGAAACCAATTGCATTTGACGGGGAAATCTTTCTAGTTTTTCTAAAATATTCCAGGATTCGCAATAGTCAGCTGACACCGGAGATATTCCGGGTTATCTGGGGGTATGTCAAAACCTGATTTTTTTCATCGCTTGTATATTTTTCTGTCATGGAAATTTATTCATATTCATTTTTACCTTTGTTAGGATATTAGGAATTGGTCGAAAAACATGAAATTTCCGAGGCCCGAAGGGCCGAGCCACATATACCAATCGACAGGGTTCGACGAACTGAGCAATGTCTGTGTGTGTGTGTGAGTGTGTGTGTGTGTGTGTGTGTGTGTGTGTGTGTGTGTGTATGCGCGGGGCGCACCTTTTCTATCGCCTGTTTCTCGGAGATGGCTGAACCGATTTGTTCGCTATTACTTTTGTTTGAAAGGTATTATTGCCTAGTATATTACTATTGCATTAGTTCGAGGTCCGACATTTCGTTTAAAAGTTATAAGCAAAAACGTGAAAATTACGTGACACGATTTTCTCCGGAACCAAGTGACCGATTTCAACGATCTTAGTATCGAATGAAAGCTCTCGTTAACGCTAAATTTTTCGGGTAAATTTTATTGAAAACAAACAAGTAGTTTAAAAGTTATCCCAAAAAACTGTTTTGACAAGGTAATAATTATCGCCTGTTTCTTAGAGATGGCTAAATCGACTTAGGCGCTATTAGGTAACATAGCCTAATAGATCACTATTGATTTGTTTTTTGATTGGACGTTTAATTTGAAAGTTATGAGCAATTGAATACAACACATTAAAATTTATAATAATTTATAGCCATTTCATCTAAGATGATTTATCTAGTTTGAATTATTTTGACATCAAATTAGAGATTTTAATGCTGCAAATATATCTGCAAAATTTTAGTAGAATTGGTCTTGCCGATCAAAAGATATTAACCCTCCAACACTCGCGCCAACTTTTGTAATACGGTTACTCGCGCGCATAATGGCCCAAAGCCAAAAAGAGATGCGCACTAGAGTTTTGACTGGGAAAACTAGGTTTTAGGTTTATGGAACCTTTGGAAGAATTTCTTGAAATTGAAAGCTCTATCTTCTGGTGCAATTTAAATTTTGATTAATCCCCTTAAAAGTGGAATAAAAAAATTATTTTTCTTCAGTTTCAATATAACACATTGATGTATTCTGCAAAGTTTTAGAGTATATTATTACAAGAAATTTTGCTGAAGACAGTAACCCCTATCTCTTCAGCAAAGCTAGAAAAATTTTATTTATTGCATATGAATTAGTGAAATCAGTTTTTTATTTTAGCTCTTTTCGTAATTGTTGTATGACTTTTTCATGTATTACAAAGTTGCACAAATAGTAAAAATACACAACTTTGCTGAATATAGTATACCTCTATGTTTGCTTGTTTAGGAACTGTAGAACTTTGATTATAAAAAATACCCTAATTTTGACCCCGCCCAAGTAACAATTTCAATTTTAAGGTGCACTTGAGGAGGTTTCCAGCATTTGCTGCTTAAAACCGATCTCAAAACTTGTAATTCTACAAAACTGCGATAAAACAGCCATAAAACCCTTATAAGGCGAGGGAGGCCCACACTAAAGTGGGTTCTCAAGAAAATTTCCAAAGATCCTTTTAAAACTTGTAATTCTTATCGATATCTATTTATAATGACTTCCAAGAGTCGCTTGAAACAAAAAGAAAACCGCCACAAGTGTTGATGATTTTATGGTTGCCTCTTCAAAGAATACTTGCAAGACATAATGCACTTTTCACAGCCTTAAATGTATTAAATTGACCAAGAGCTATAAGCATTCACAGATATTGCTATTTCGAAATGGGTATACATGAAAATTGAAAATAAAAATGGTGATAATAGCAGCTGCTTTGTTGCTCATAAATGAGAAATTTTTCATGCCACGCTCGGTTTGTCGATGTTTTGTGACATGAAAGTTAGAAAATTTTAACGCGCCGATTTTTTTTTGCTAGATTATTGAAAAATTAAATTAATAAAAAAAATTAATGATTTCATGAAGAAGTTGATAGCTACCAAATTTTTAACTAATTGTGGCAAAAAGGTTCTTATATGTCTAAACATTTATTCAAAAAGATAAGATCACTAATGGTATTGCATAATATCATATTTATAAGCGCCCATATGCAATTGTCTACAATTTCAAAAGTAATCAAAATACCCTGTTCGCCATTTTTTCAATGGTTTTATCCAAATCAACCCGAAAGCACTTATTAGACTAACATTTCTTGCACAAGACAAAGAAAATTTTTCCAAGAGCGCGATAAGTTCATCAATACTTATTGTATTCTTGAAGAAGACACGTTGCGCTTGAATAAGAATTGTTTGAATTACTTAAGGGCACCAAGTTTTTGCAAGATAACCATTCTAGTATAAACAAAGAAAATATCAACGAAGTATCGACGAAGCGTGTTGTTTGTGCTGTTTGGACTGCACGTCAGTTCCAAGCGTTTAATTTACAATCGGTACAACTGTTTTTGAAAATTATGCTTCAACTGCTTCAGTGCCTTCAAACATTTTCCATACAAAGACATCTGACTGAAGAACTCTATATTTAGTTTAAAAAATACGAAAAGCTCTAGAGGAAATCCGCACCACCTCTGGCAAATGCATCATTACCGGCACTGTCCTTCCCCAGTTCAGTTAGTCCTGAGATCTTTATTGTTTTGTGACTTCGTTCATATGAAAGAGTTTTCAAAATATTGCAAAGATTTTCGCTTAATCTTCGTTTAAAAGATCTGTATTCTTCAATTTTCTCCAGGTTCAGACACCCATTTTGACAGATTAGTTGTTTACATTAGAATGTTCTTATTCAAGCGTATAATTTCTCTTTCAAGAATATACGATTTAAAGAGAGTTTTATGACAGTATTGTTAAGATAAACGAATCTTGCACAAGAATGTCGTAAGTTTTCGTCAAAACTATTATTAAGTTTTAAGGTGCACCGTTTTTAAGCAAAAATGAAGTATCCTTTAAACCCCCTTATAAGGTGAATTACACTTATTGATAATTTAGTTTTATTGGTGATTCTTCAAGTCTCCTTCAGTCATACTTCAGAAATTTATTTATTTATTTATTTATTATATATAATTCATCTGACCTTAAAATTGTCTACATGAATAAAATCTTATTCTAAATAAGCTCTACGCAATCTCTGTGCAAACAAGTGTGACGGTAAACCAAAGTCAAAAAGTTCCTCTGCATTAGAAAAGGTCCTGATACATTCAGTTATCGGTTCGCTATATCCGAACGCCGTCCGATGAAACTGCGTTTAAACTAGTCCAGTTGATCGCAACGGTCGTTGTGATGCGCGACAATTAATCATGGAAAGCAAGTTTGGAGAGTCGATTTCGCCATTGATAGTTTTTGCTACGAATATTGCTTGTTGCATCTTGCGTCGGTGTTCAAGGGTGTCCAAGTCGAGTAAACGGCACCTATCTACGTAAGCAGGTAAGATATCCGGATGTTCCCAGGGCAAGTGTCGCAATGCTAGTCGGATAAATCTCCGTTGCACACGTTCAATCCGAAGATTCCATGTTAGCTGTTTAGGAAACCAAACAAGACTACAATTCTCCAGTAGTGGACGTACTAGGGCGCAGTACAATGATTTAAGACAGTGTGGATCCTTAAAGTTCCGACCAATTTTAAAGATGAAACCAAGCTGTCGAGATGCTTTGGAGATAATCAACTCACGATGTAGATTAAACGTCAGTTTGGTGTCCAGCAAGACGCCGAGGTCACTAACTCGGTCCACTCTGCGTAACTCAACACCATCGATAGTGTAACCAAAGGTGATCGGGTTTTTGATGCGGTAAAAATAAGATAAATAAAAATAAGATAGTCAAATAAGATAAAATTCACTTGAGGAAAAACATTATAAAACCTAACAGACTTTGAAATGCTATGATAAAACTACTATAAGAAATGAATAAGACCAATTTGCTATTGGATTGTTACTTGGGCGAATTACTCGACTACCAACAGACGGATACATTTTAAACATTTTACATTATTGCTGATTGTTTTGATGTATACAAACACCATTTTTCCATATGAAGAAACGAGAGAAAATTCCAGGCCAATTCCGGTACACCTCATATGCTGATTGCTTCATTTCTGTGATGTCAGTTTATGCTGATCAATTTTCCCAACAATTTAAAGTATTAATGCATTGAATAATTATGACATCTTGCTCATAACAAGTTTATTGAAGAATATACGTTAGTTACACAACGATTTGTAACTTTATAACAATATGGCGTTCAAAAACCTGCACGTGTTATACAAAATACAACAGTGTGAGTAACCGAAGGTTAATAAAAATTGATGAAATTTATTCTAGAAAACTTTATTGGTGTGAATTAAATAGGCATTACAGGAAATTATGCATAGTTCAAAAATCTATAAACTAGACCTTTACTTTACTACGAATAATATTTGCTCTTACAACCTACTTTTACTTGCACTTACTCAAATTATTAACAACTTGTTTATCCTTATTCAGCAATTTCATGAAAAAGGATCTATCAAAATTTATAAGTGGTCGTATTTTGTTCAAATTTTGTAAACGTATGCAATTTTCAAAAATTTTATGTAAACCAACGCACTACCCAACGTTAACCAATAGATGGATTATACTCCGAAGACGTGTCGGTTTCTATCTCAAATAGCAAGTAAGACCGTATAACAAAGGTTCCTTTCACCACTAGGTGGATTAAATCGGGTTTTTATCCCAAAACTAGATTTCATTTCCAGTCGATTGATGGAAAAAGAACGGAAATCCAACGAGAAACAACTAGGTTACGGCCATTTTCGTAAAATCAGTACTAGTAACATCTATTGCTCTGGCCAGTTTAGGACATGACGCAAACCATGTCAATATGAGCATCAAACGTTAAGGTTTTATGAGCCAATGACACTAGAAGCATTCCCAGGTCCGTAGCATGCCATGGCAACCCTGTAGCAGGTTGTAGGTACCCCGGCGGCAGTGGTCGTTTCAGGGAATATTCGAAATCATTGTCATTTGCCATTTGTCATTTATTTAAAAATTCATTGGACACAGTGCGGTCTTAATGAATACTAATAATAATAATAAAAATAATGCTAATTATAATAGTAGAACAAAAACTTAAATACAAATACTCTACACACGAAGAAACACATAACTATTGTCTTTGGGAGAGTCGTCTTCTAAAAGTATCGATGGAGATGTTGAAGTCAAATGATTCGTAGACTGTGTTGAACTGGGCTGCCATGTACCTTGTTGGGCTAAATAGACCGTAGTTGAATCTCCTTCCTTCGAGATAGAGAAAGTTCCTCGTTCGAGAAATCATGTCAGTATGGCTGTCAAACTTCAGGATTTTCAACCCTCGTAAATTTTTGAAGTTTGATTCCATATTGGAATGGTTTTGGTAATGTTTTAAAATGGTCATAAAGGTGAGACATTACTGGCAACATTTCCAGAACTGATTTCACTAAAATGGCCATATCTCGGTTGTTTCTCGCCGGATTTCCGTTCTTTTGACGTAGGACTACGTCTTACGGCAAGTTTTGAGATAGGGTGACATTCTAAAAAATCGAAAAATGCGAGCGTCACGAAAAATGAAAGGTTTTGAGCGCTAATAGTTCAGCGGTTTTCCGATCGATTTTCAATATTCGTACACCAATCGATTGGAAAATCTTCTAAGAATTGACCCAAATAAAGAAAAGTGTGGATTATTGATGTTGAACTATTGAAAAATTGAAAATAATGAACCTATGTTTTACCAGAATTCTCGCTTCGTGATTGGGTGGAAGATTCTTTACGATGATCTAAACCTATACCAATTTGATATCTGTGCTTGGGAAGTAAGCCAAAACAAGTGACAAAGCTTCCTTATTTCAACAAGATTTCTTAACATTGTGGTTCAACCTAGACCATTTTGATGTCCTTGCTTGGGAAGTACGCCAGAGAGAGTGACAAAGCCCCTTGTGCCAACAGATTTCTTACGAACGCGATTGAACCTAGTCCAATTTGATGTCTGTGTTAGGGAAGTGTGCCAGAAAAATGACACAAGTCCGTTGTCCCAACAGATCGCAAATTCTTTACTGCGAGACGATTAAACCTCGGCGAATTTGATATCTGTGTTGGAAAAATGTGCTACAGCTGTAGTGTTCGGTTATAATACGACTCTGTATGAATACGCATACTTGCCGTTTCATTAGAAGTGTAGTGAAAAGATGTTGATAAAATAGGATTGAATTGGTAAAATCCCTTCAACGTGGGAAACCATGGATAATAAAAACAATCTTTAGTTCAGTAAGGTAGCAGGAAAGCAATAGTTTGTGTTCTTGATTTTGTTGAATTGTTTTCAAATCCACAATCTTTTGAGAATTGGGCGTATGCAATGTTACGACTTTGATAAATGTTAAGGCCCCCATACACGTACGTACACTTTAGACGTTGTCGACTGTTAGTTTCGTAATTTTTATCGTACTTTTTTGGCCTTTTCAGTCTTTTACGGAAATTAGAACTGGCTTTTTCAATTCACTCCGACGTTTCGACTATTTATTTTAGTCTTTTTTTTTTGGTGATATCAAAATTGCATACTCAAACACCAATAATCTAAGTGCTCTCCTCCCACCAATTAAAGACACTCTCCCAACACTAATGCAACACAACGTCATTTACAGTACCAAATGTAGAGAATGTGAGTCAATATACATTGGGATGACAACCAACCATCTCAAAACAAGACTCTCTGGCCACCAAACCACTATCAATCAGCTGGACAAGTTTATAAAAAACGGACTCACAACAGCTGATAACCAGATAAGAGCTCTCAGAGAAAAAACCGCTCTCGTAGAACACTGCATAGATAACAACCACAGATTTGATCTACCCAACACCAAAATAGTCGATCGCAGTTACAAGAAAAAAGCTCTCCCAATATTAGAAATGTGCCATATCTACAATACACCCAATACAATCAACAGACGGAGCGACGTAGATGGATTAAACCATACATACGCAGGGATACTAGCCTCCATAAAACCCACTCAGAAGCACAATTTCCCTACCACCCCTTCCCAATTAGATAGCAACGGTGAAAACAGTTAGTGTGCGAAGTTTGAAAAGTAGGTTCAACTATGATAGTAGCGAAGTTTTTGGAAAGACGACAGATATGCACAGAAAAACTAAAGAAGACATTTACATTCTTAAAATTAAAGATTTTTAACGACGAACTGAGACAACTGTAGGTACAATCGAAACAAAAGACATTTATAACTAAAACAAACATGACAAAATATTATAGCTATCCTTGAAAAAGACTAAAATAAATAGTCGAAACGTCGGAGTGAATTGAAAAAGCCAGTTCTAATTTCCGTAAAAGACTGAAAAGGCCAAAAAAGTACGATAAAAATCACGTACGTACATGTTGGCCGAAAATGTTGGTGAATTCATGTTCGTCCAACACGCTCGCTTGTGTGTGAGTGCCACGAACCAAACTGGCAGAAGAAAATGTTCGGCTCGGCGCTCGGTCGGAATAAACCTCCAACATTTTGTTCATTTCCAACCCAACATATGCGTACGTGTATGGGGGCCTTTACATACAACGCATGTAGCATGTATATATGTTGCATATAGCATGTATACATGAAGAATCGGATGATTACAATAGAGATGGTCGGGTCTTGGGTTTTCAGACCCGAAACCCGAAAAAAACCCGAACCCGTCGGGTTCGGGTTTGACCAAAACAAAATATTTGGATTCGGGTCGGGTTCGGGCTCAGCGAAAAAAATAAGTCCGGGTTTCGGGTTTGGGTAATGAGAAATCGAACCATCTCCACATTCAGTTCTTGTAAAAGTATTATTTTAACATAATAAAATAAGCAGTACTTTAATGATATTTAGTATGGCTTAGATATCAGCTACACTGGACTGGTTGCTTTTTAGACGCTTTAGTGTTTTCAGATTTAGATCGAGTTTAGACCAAAAGTTATATATTGCAGAATTCGTTAGTTGGATCATGTCATAACTGCGCCCAAACTAGTGATTGGGTGGACTGACAGAAGACTAGAATTGTCTGCTATCATAAATTATTGGTTTCTATTCCGATTTCTAAAAAGTTTCGTACCTCGGAATAGTTGTAAGTTTAGTTGTCTTTCACACTAAATATACCGTGAAGCAGAGCTGCCACAAATACAGATATTTGTGCATGCATAAATTTGGGACCCATCAATTATTTCACTTGCTGTGATTTCTGGCTCTATTAATGTTCCTGAATTTTAAAGTACTTCATAAACTATGTATGTTATTTAAAAGATTAGATCGAGAAAATAAAATAATCCGGAGAAAATGGTAGGGTCCCAAATTTATGCATGCACAAATATCTGTATTTATGGCAGCTCTGCCGAGAAGGGGTCATTTCACCCATTGCTTTTTTAGTTCATTTTCACGACATTATAACACAATTCTCCTTTTATTAGAAAATATATTTAAAACATAATACAAAGTTTGGTCCTCTACTATTTCTGTTTTTATCGAGAAAAATATTAACGCTAATCTATTGATAATCGCGGGATTTCCGGTCTTGTCGCGAAAAATATTCGTAGAGTGAAGTCGGTATGTTTAGTGTTAAAATCAATCCCTTTTGTGTTTGCTACCTTTAAACTAAGGTGCTGGTCCTTTAGACTAAGAACTAGCTTTCGGTTATTAGATACCGGTATAACATAATGAAACAAGATCCAAGCATTTCAAAATAATTTCTCATGCAAATTTTTCTTTTCGCTTTTTACATGTTTCATAGAAAACTTAAGAGATATTCCCGCGAAAAGTAAAAGAAATGATTCTAGTGTATACTTTAATTGTTTTGAATTTTCAATTCAGTTCCAAAAGAAATAGAAGGGTGAAAAAAACCTAAAATTTCAAATGAATTTTAGAGCTCGAACGTTATAGAGAATACGAAAAGAAAACTGCCGAGATTTAAATCGAGGTATGAGTTTTATGAAAATTAATATAAAATTCAAGATCAGGGCGGGATCAAATTTAACATAAAATAAAAATTCGGGTTCGGATCGGGTTTTGGTTTGGCTGAAAAAAACAATCGGGTTCGGGTCAGGTTCGGGTTTGACTGAAAATAAAATTTCGGGTTCGGGTCGGGCTCGGGTTTGACAGAAAATAAAAATTCGGGTTCGGGTCGGGTCCGGGTTTGACAGCAAAAAAATTTTCGGGCCCGGGTCGGGTTCGGGCTTGGAAAATATGAAACCCGACCATCTCTAGATTACAAGTATGAATACATACTACTATCACTACAAAGAGACTTACGCAGTCCTGCGTCACCTATATATGCGGTCGTGTCTTGTACACAACCCCTCTGATTTTTTTTCACCAATCGACTGGAAATGAAATCTAGTTTTGGGATAAAATATGCAAATTAATGAATTTCCATGACAAAAAAAGATACAGGCGATTAAAAAAATCAGTTTTTGACATACCCACAGACAACCCGGATTATCTCCGGTGTCCGCTGACTAATCCGAATTTTGAAACATTTTAGGAGAACTAGGAAAATTTTCCCGTCGAATGCAATTGGTTTCATCTAAAAATGTTCAATTTTGTAAAAGTTATGGCCGGTTGAATTTCATCAAAATTTTGCCTGTCCCGACCATTTTGTCTAACCCCTGTACTTAATAAATAGGTTTACTCACTGTTCGTGCAAAATAAATGATAAAATAGCAATGAAAACCGTGTTTTTTTTATAAATAAATATACATAATTAGTTTAGATACAATAATTTCAGTCATATATTATCTATTAACCTATTAATTAACTGGAATTGTAGAAGTCCTAAAGCACGATCAACAATGTTCATAAAAATTAACAAATGTTTAAGAAATTTCCGAACTCTGTTATAAATAATTTCCGTGTGTTCCACCTTTCTTCTCTGATCTGGTTAAACAATATTTTCTGTAATAATTGCTATTGAATCCCAGCTGTTTTGACGTAATGTGTGCCCCACTGAAAACGCGAATGTGTTAGCAAAGCCCTATATACTGCCCTTACTCGCTAACGCTCGTTCGGACTCAACTAAAGGATAACCCACTAATTTTCATTCAGCTCAAACTAGTAACTTTATCCTCTCACCCCGCCTTTGCGAAACCGGTGAAAGCGGGAATGCCAATGACAGTACTTCTGGGTTCGAATATAATGTTCTAATCTCTCCGGAATGATGAAGCTACGTAAAAACTGCATACCCCCCACCCCCTGTACATCCATACGTTTGTATTTTCTCGGCGTACCGTTGCGGGACATAGGGACAAAATTAAAAATACATCTCTGCGTTTTTTCTTAGTTGATCCAAAACAAAACATTCCTGAAAGTTTCAGCTTTTTATCTCTGCTGAAAAATGTATGGGGCTTAATGGATTAAAATGAGCGTAACTCATTTGCGCCTAAGAGAGAGAAACTGTTTGTACTACAAATAATTATATACCAAAATGAAACATAAGGTACAGAATGTGTTTGTTTTGTTGTTTTTAGACTAAGGTGCCAGTGTTTTACGAAATGCTATTTTTCCTTCATTTGATATTTTTCAAAATAAAAGTTTGCGACGAGATTTAGTCAAGTAAAGGCTTGACCTTTCGTGTTTCGACCTTTTATGATTCGGTCAAATAAGGGTTTGGCGCTTCATAATACGGCCAAATACAATTTGCGCCGTCTTTGGTAATTGTTGAAATTCGCCCGTTTGAGATTTGAATTTCGGTTTTTTGTTATTGTACCATTCTATACCAACTCGGTCAGTCGATGCGAGGGGTTGGGAAAACTAACAAAAGTCGGTAGACTCACGAAAGCGAATAAATCTAGACCTAGATCTCTGTTGGAGGCCGCCTCCGCAGTGGCCGTCACTTTCGACGGAGGCTCGCCGGTAACCCTTGCGGCTTACGCCCATTTTGTTTGATTTGTCTGTGAAGAGTCGTAAAACATGTTTCACGGAATTCTATCAAAATGCCATATGTTTTTCTGCCAAATGGTCTCATGGATGTTTCTATGGCAAACGACGTAATGCCAAGCAGCATTATGCTAAATAACTTTATGTTGAATGGGTGGCTCCGGTTCTTATTATATTGTGACGCACTATTGTGTTATATTGTGATGATTGACTCAAGTGCGTATTCGTAGGAAAACGATTTTTTTTAAATTATGCCTATAGTCCATTATGTCTATCATCCATTGGGCCTATCGTCCATTATGCCTATCATCCATTATGCCTATTGTCCATTATGCCTATCATCCATTATTCCTATCGTCCGTTATGCCTAACGTCCATTATGCCTAATGTCCGTATGCCTATCGTACGTATGCCTAACGTCCGAATGCCTATCGTCCGTATGCCTAACGTAGCGCACCCGCAACGGTCCATTATCTCGCCGGGCTGTACGTCAAAGAATTCACCAGGGAGCTTTAGCGGTTGACCGTAGACCATTTCTGCGGCAGAGCATTTCATGTCTTCTTTGAAAGATGCGTGTAATCCCATTAATATTAAAGGAAGCTTACTGCACCATCGTTTGGGCTCAACGGCCATTATGGAAGATTTCATTGTCCTATGAAACTGTTCGATCATTCCGTTTGCTGCTGGATGATAGGCTGTGGTTCGAGTTCGTTGCGCTCCCAGCGAATGACTCAGCTCCCTAAAAAGCTCTGATTCGAACTGCCTTCCTTGATCGGTTGTTACGGTCTCAGGTACGCCAAACCGAGAGACCCATTCGCTACAAAAAGCATTTGCTACTGTTTTTGCTGTTATTTCGGACAAGGGAACTGCCTCGGGCCATCTGGTGTATCTATCGATGATTGTGAGGATGTATCGCTTCCCGTTTGATGTTGGCAATGGCCCCACTAGGTCGAGGTGCACATGCTGAAATCTGCCCTTAGGAATGTTGAAGCTGTGCAATGGTGATGACGTGTGTCGATGAATTTTTGAACGTTGGCAACTTTCACACGATGTAACGTATTTTTTTACGTCTATATTTATTGACGGTCATACAAAACGTTCCTTCACTAGTTTCCGAGTCCCGCGCACTCCTGGATGTGCGATATGGTGCAGCATTTCTATAGCCTGTCTGCGAAACGCTTTTGGAATGAATGGTCGCACACAATTCTTTAGCGATACATCACAATATATTTGATCTTTGATTTGCGGTAACGGTTTTAGTTCCAACCTAAGAGATGTTGTTCGATCTTTCAGCAGTTTTTGTAGTTCTTCATCGATCTTTTGTTCCGCAGCAATACTTCCAAAATCCAATGGGCATGGTGCGAAAATTGCAGTCACTCGCGAAAGAGTATCGGCAGTTGTATTATTCGAGCCACTAAAGTGCTGCATATCGGAGGTGAATTGCGAGATATATTGTAAATAACGCTTCTCATGCGGCAAGTAATTGTTGCTAGTGGATCCTAATGCACGATGAGCGGTCGGTGATCGGTGAATATGGTATGACCCTCCTTCAATCAGATACCTAAAATCTTGATTGCAGTAAGTTCTCTTCCGAATGTAGAATACTTAGTTTGAGCGGAGAAGAATTTTTGTGAGTAGAATCCTAGAGGTTGCCAATTATCATCCACGAGTTGCTGCAACACTGCCCCGGCAGAAGTGTTTGACGCGTCCACCATTAGACTAAGATGCTTCGATGTATCAGGAAAGTGTAGCAGCGTTGCATTACTGATGCTCCGTTTACAGTTTTCGAAAGCTTGCCTCGCTTGGTCATTCCAGTTGAGGCTTCGTGAATCATTTTTACGGTTACCTGGAATCAGCTAAAAAACGACGAAGTTCTTTTACCGTACCTGGCAATGTAAACTCCTCCAGTGTTCGTACCCGTTCGGGTAAAGGTCGTAAGCCGTTTTTGTTTATGAGATAACCAAGGAATTCTACTTCGGGCTGGGCGAAATGACACTTTGCAAGGTTGATTACGAGACCATTTTTGCGTAATCGTTCCAGCACGCACGTTAAATGACCGCGGTGCTCTTCTTCAGACGATGAAGCGATGCAGATGTCGTCTACAAAAACAATTACATAATCAAGATCGCCACAAATCTTATGCATAAAGCGCTGAAAGATCTGCGAGGCGTTACACAAACCAAACTGCATTTTTGTGAACTCATACAAACCGAAAGGTGTGATCACCGCCATTTTTTCGATGTCGCTATCCTCTACAGGAATTTGATGATAAGCACGCTCTAAATCCAGTGCAGTGAAAACTGATTTCTCATGCAACACGTTAAGCAGGTCATGAATGTGCGGTACTGGATATCGGTCCGGTATCGTAACAGCATTTAATCGTCTGTAGTCACCTACAAACCTCCACTGACCATTTTTCTTGGGTACACAGTGAAGTGGGCTAGCCCAGGAGCTGCTAGAACGACGAAATATACCAAGTTCTGACATGGTCGCGAATTCGTTTTTTGCAGCTTGCAACTTGTCTGGTGGCAAACGTCTAGCTTTGCACGACAATGGTGGTCCTCTAGTCTGGATATGATGAGTTACATCGTGTTGGGGCTCATGACAAAGCGTTGAAAGCGTCCCGAAAAGGGTGATCATTTACAATCGTTGTGACGCTGCACAGAGTAGCTGTAGTTATACCTCCAATTGCATGAAGTTTAGTCGTTGAATCTACTAACCGGTGGCGTTTGAGATCGACAATAAGCGAATCGACAATAAGCGAGAAAATCAGCACCAATTATAGCAACACTCACATCGGCTATAATAAAATTCCAAGCAAACCTGCGTCTAAGGCCCAAATCAGCAATAACGAAACGATTTCCGAGTGTTTTTATTTCGGTTCCATTACATGCGTGTATTTTCTTTAGATGTTGCCGGAATTATAGATAAGTTCGACCCAGTGTCTATAAGAAAGCGTATTCCTGTTGTACGATCGAATATTACTAAGCGACGACTACTATATACTGTTCCCACCTGCACCGTCACAGATGGGAAAGATTTAGTTTTTTGAACTTAAAAAGCGATACGGGGAACGGTATTTTTAAGCAGTAGCTTGAAAATTGCGATGATACCAGCAAACATCTGTTTGCGAATCAACCCGATGGCGTGAGGCAGATCGGCTCCGTTCACGAGATGGGCCAGCTTTTAGTCGTCGAACTTCCTCGGATAGAGCCGCAATTTGTGCTTCCAGCTCTTGTAAGTACAATGGTTGTGATGCAGGAATCGATGCAGCTGCCACTTGCGGATCGGCAGTTTCGCCCATTTTGTCCGCCATTTCAGCCAGTTTTTCCAGTTCGCAAACGGCTAATACACCTCTACTATTTGATGACATACGTTTTAGAAACGGCATTCTTATCAGCTCATCGTTTATGTTTAGATTTGCCGCGAGCTCTTGCATTTTTGCGAGAAGATGAGATATACGCATGTCACCTAGATCACAAGAATTGAGAAGTTTCTCAAACTTTTGCTGAGCGGAGAGTTCGAAACGTGAGATCAGTCGCTCTTTAACGGACAAGTATTTCTGCTCTGCAGGCGGATTTGCGACTAATTCGAATATATGACGAAGCAGTTTGATCCACTTTAGCGAGAATATGGTAAAATTTTGTCTGATCATTTGTGATGCCAGCGAGAGCAAATTGGGCTTCTGCCTGGGCGAACCACATCAGGAGATCCGCCTTCTAAAATTCAGGCAATTTTACTGATACTGCAGCTGCAATCGACGGGGCAAGCTCGTTTGCTTGCGACATTTTTGCTCCCAAGTATAAGGTTGCGAGAATGAGACTCCCCCTTTGAATCTCAAGGATTCGGTGCGCAGAGAAATTTAATCGAATTTGCAGAAACACTTATAAGAATGGGGAATTCTTTAAATAGCTATGAACAAAGAAAGAATAAAAGGTGTCCTTTAATCAAATTCGTCAGTCCTGTTTGTTCAATTCTTCTGCTACGTTACACCACTCCAATTTACAATCTTCTTCATAACACGTGTACACAAACTTCTTTATTGGGTCAAGCTTGACTCACCAACCATCAGCTACAAACCAGGCCAGACAACACCAGGAAACTCCAGGTCAACAGATCGACAGCAACAGCACGTCTAGGTCCAATCAGCTTAATTGAACCCCGGGAAACAGTAGGCCAAACAGCAATCGTAGATCCAACACCAGCCAAGCGGGAAACGGGACGATCAGCCACGACAAAACTCCAGGCGGGTCGATCTTCGACTAGTACTACTAACTCCACCTTTGTTTCACTTCACTCTCCTTCCAATTTGAATTTCAAACGTTAGTACTCGACTTTACAAGTTGTACTTTACGCACTGTACAGTATTGAAGCTTTGAATAGAATTATTTTAAACGACGCTTGTGTAATCGCTTATATAACCTTTCAATTTTTATGTTCTTGCCTTTTTATTATCTTGTATAACAATTTCAAAATGAAATCATATAATTTCGGTTTTTGTTTGAAATGGAAGTGTTAGTACTAGTGATCTCTATCTACTATTGCCCTCTACGGTTACCATCCGATTTCGCCTGAAGCGGGACGGATAGCGAATGCTGTCTTCTCCGTCAATGCTGTCACATGTGACGTTCATTGGCCATCTTCGATTTTGTTGGTAGCGGTTTGTTTTGATTAATTATTAGTGGACTTCAGACGACGACATCAGTGGCATGCTTTCAGGTAAGTAGCTGTTAAATTTCTATTTCTGTATTTCCTCATTCCTAAATTTTATTTTATCCCTTCTTTGCTTTTTATTTAACCCCATTCTTCTAAATACTAACATTGAAACACTAATCTTTTTGTTTCTTACTATTTTTTTAGGTAAAGTGGTTCTGCAGTCCGCGAACACAACGTGCAGCAGCTTACACAAGATGGCGTCTAAAAGTATCTGCTGCGGCACGTATTTCGTATTGCGGCTGTTTTTCGCGAAATGAACGATTTACTTTTTCGAGGTGTCCGATGTTTTCTGTGCGTCGGGGTCACCAATGCACAGTGGTCCAGCAGCGAAAATTAAGTAGAAAGTTTTTTGTGGTTCAAAATAGCTCCCCACAATGTTCAGCAAAGTTGTACAACTCTAAAAGACAATTAATGCGAAACGACTAAGTTCCAGTTTGGCTTGTAAACACATAACACATAACTTTTTATAAGAAAGAGATAGAAGGATGATTTCTTCGACAAAGTTGTAGCTAAAGATTATATAAGTAACTTTGCCAAAGACATAGTAAGCGTATTTTTAGGCGTTTCTAACTTACAGGGTGTTTTATAAAAAGACCTCTCAAAATCACTTTTTCGCTGATTACTTCAAATGCAATGGTTTTATTGCATCATAATGTCTTACAAAGTTGGTTATCTTATCAAAAGACATATGTTTGTAGAACATTGTATGTTGAAAACTCATACGTATAACGAGTTCTAACGTTTTTCCTGTGTTTTTAGTTTTTTTGGAATAGAATATCTCAAAAAGGGGCAAACGAAAAAAATCAAGCTTGGCCTTTTCTGAAAGCTTGGAGTTTTATCTCAAACATATGTGAAAATAAAAAACTGGTTTTTTCTCTAACACGAGTAACTTCAGTTTAATTTTTCCATGTTTGACCATTTTCTACAATGCAGTATTTTCTAATATCTTCTTGAAGATGATTAAAGTCAACATGTCAAAAGTAAAAAAGAAATTTGTCGTACCATGACACAATTTCTTCTGATTGCCACGTAAAATAGTCTTCGAATTCCGGATAAGTTAAGAGATCTAGTTTTTCGACCTTGTGCTAGTTTTCGAACCACTGCGGAAATATTCATCAAATAAGTTTTTATAACGGTAGTTTTTACAATTGTTTATTGTCAAGATATATGGACTTCGCCAATCCATACATATAAATATAAATTATAATACCAAATATAAAATAATATAAAATGCAGTGGTATTAGTGTACATGTAATTGACCTCTCAGAAATAGTCAGAAAGTTTTTTCTTAATAGTATTAGTCGACATGTTTAAGTTTAGTATGTTTCTAAAATTGTTCATTAGCTGCATACAGCGGCAGGCTGGTTCATTGCGCGCGTAGTTAGTTCGACGGTGGTTTAGAGTGAAGGGCCTTGGTCTCCGTAGAACTACTGTACTCTGGTTAGCAGTTATCCTGGATTTCAAATAATCACTGTAGTATCGTCCTCTCTGCAAATGGAGCTCAGCACCAGCTGTTTTTGATAAATATCTATCTTACAATTGTCATTATTTTACAAATAGTCATGAAAATCACCACTTGGATATATGCACATGAAATTAAATTTTATATTGATATTTCTGATTCTAGTCTAAAGTAATCTTTTAAATTACTTTAGTGTCAGAAAGCTGAGAAGCCTTTAAAATTGATGTCTTATAGGTATTCAGGAACAGGAACATGACTATGATCGTAGTAAAAAAGGAGGAACGCTTTCAAGCAAATCCTATTAGTGTCCTGGAGTTTTTTTGTCAAAAGATTTGAGGGTACCGTTACTGTTATTTTAAATTAGTATCTAAAATGTTCGTGAAAGTAATTCGGTAGTTTAGGAGATTATTTCCCATTCAATTCCATATTAGCTATATCGCTAACCGTTAATAAAATGCTAGTACACGGCGCAGATATTATTAAGGCCACGGCACAACCCATAGGGTTATTAAGCAAAGAGGTACAGGAAACGCGAAATAAATGTAAGAGAATTTCACGCCAGAAAATTTAACCGGAATGCCAATTTGGAGGATGTGTTCAAACGCCTCCTGCTGTCGTCCGATCCAGTCATTGCAATACAAAATCGTTTGTATTGTACACGTACTCTGGAGCTTCCACCAAGCGCAAACCAATTATTAATATAATAAATTATTATATTGCTAACAATAATAAAATTTTCGAAAACAAAACATTTATTGAATCTCTCAAATAAATGACTACCCTTTTTGTTTTCCAAATCAACGATATACTGATATAAGGTGGTGGAAGTTAGAAAAGGATCTATAGGTTTTTTTTCTCTTTTACCTCTTTGCCTGTTTTGATATACTTACCTGCGATTAAAAAATGACATAAAACTAAAATAACAGTTAATAATATTACGTATGGAATAAAACATATTTTTTTGCTTTTTTATTGAAAATTATTTTTATAACATTATTGATGGTAGATTGAGCATATTTGCAAAATAATGAAAATTGAAAGATAGATATTTATCAAAAACAGCTGGTGCTGATAGAAAACTGGTGTCATATCTGGAGTTCGAAGACTATTTTACGTGACAATCAGAAGAAATTGTGTCAAGGTACGACAAATATCTTTTTTACTATTGACTTGTTGACTTTGATCGTCTTCAAGAAGATATTGGAAAATACTGCATAGCAGAAAATGGTCGAACATGAAATAATTAAACTGAAATTACTCGAGTTAGAGAAAAAATCAGTTTTTTATTTTCACATATGCTTGAGAGAAAACTCCAAGCTTTCAGAAACGGCCAAGTTTGATTTTTTTCGTTTGCCCCTTTTTGAGATATTCTATTCCAAAAAAGACTAAAAAAACCCGATTTCATCCACCTAGTGGTGAAAGGAACCTTTGTTATACGGTCTTACTTGCTATTTGAGAGAGAAATCGACACGTCTTCGGAACATAATTCATCTATTGGTTAACGTTGCGTAGTGCGTTGATTTTCATAAAATTTTTGGAAATTGAATAAGTTTACAAAATTTGAACAAAATAGGAACACTTTTAAATTTTGATAGATCCTTTTTTCATGAAATTACTGAGTAAGGGTAAGTTGGTTGTTACTAATTTGAGTAAGTGCAAGTAAAAGCAAGTTGTAAGAGGAAATATTATTCTTTAACATATACATTGCGTAGTAAAGGTCTAGTTTATAGGTTTTTGAACTATGCATAAATTCCTGTAATGCCATTCTTTTTGATTTCTTTAAGATTTCTTAAATAAATTTCATCGATTTTTATTAACCTTCGGTTACTCACGCTGTTGCATTTTGTACAACACGTGTAGGTTTTCGAATGCCATATTGTTATAAAGTTACAAATCGCTGTTTAACTAACGTATATTCTTCAATTACCTTATTATGAGCAAAATGTCATAATTATTCAATGCATTAATACTTTATATTCTTGGGAAAATAGATCAGCATAAATTGACCTCACAGAAACGAAGGACCCCAACTGGAATTTTCTCTCTCTCTCTCTCTCTCACACGCACACACACGCCCACACACGCACACACACGCCACACACACACACACACACACACACACACACACACACACACACACACGCCCACACACACACACACACACACACACGCCCACACACACACACACACACACACGCCCACACACACACACACGCCCACACACACACACACGCCCACACACACACACACACACACACACACGCCCACACACACACACACACACACACAGACATTGCTCAGTTCGTCGAACCCCGTCGATTGGTATATGTGGCTCGGCCCTCCGGGCCTCGGATCAATTTCGTGTTTTTCGACCAATTCCTACACCTTTGTTATGGTATAACAAAGGTAAAACAGGAAAAACGTTAGAACTCGTTATACGTATGAGTTTTCAACATACAATGTTCTACAAAAATATGTCTTTTGATAAGATAACCAACTTTGTAAAACATTATGGTGAAATAAAACCATTGCATTTGAAGAAATCAGTGAAAAAGTGATTTTTGAGAGGTCTTGTTGTAAAACACCCTGTAAGTTGGAAACGCCTAAAAATACGCTTACTATGTCTTTGGCAAAGTTACTTATATAATCTTTAGCTACAACTTTATCGAAGAAATTATCCTTCTATATCTTTCTTATAAAAAGTTATTATGGATTATGTGTTTACAAGCCAAACTGGAACTTAATTGTTGATTTTGCATTAATTGTCTTTTAGCGATGAACAACTTTGCTGAACATTGTAGGGAGCTATTATAAATCGCTTAGCTTCAAAAGTAAGTTTCCACTTAACTTTCGTTTCTGGACCACTGTGCAATGTGGGACACACGTCGTGTTAAATAACAAACTTCGCGGTTTTACATGAACACACGTATTTTATTTAATCAGTAATAATAAACCACTTGCGCGTCGTTAGAAGGTTCGTTTCTGACCGGCTCTCCACTCTCGTCTCATCGAACCGGGGGGTACTCGACAAGCTGAGTGCCGCCACAACTTCAACAGAACGGTATAATACCGATCGAACTTTTCACTATCACGCTTAGCCCGCGTGACCGGAGCGGCTAAGTTCAGTAAAAACTGCGAGTCCGAACACTGGCAGCCCCTGCGTACGGGACTGCCGCGGATCCTTTTGGTAGAGGGGAATCCGCGTACTTAAGGCTAGAGAAACGTAAAACGCGCACGTTCTAGCTCTAGATAACGACTGCCTTTATTCAAACTAAATTTACAAACAGGAAACTTAAGTCTAGGTAATAAAACTGCTGTCGGCAGGCATCGTTGGTAATTCCATGGATGTGAGCATCGGTCCGCCAATTTTGATGCTTCGTCCAGACGGTGTGAAAACAGGCAAACGTCCTGCCTATGGAATGCTGATATGATGATGATGGGCAAAGCGAGATGGGCAGTAAGTAGTGACAGACAATAACATATCCCTTTAGTTTATTTGGCGCGTAGGTAGCAAGCGCCGTTAAACAAAACAAAACTAAATCAAGTCAAACAAATACATAGATAGCGTAAGAATGCGGCAAGAATAATTGCGGTGTAAACTAACTTCAAAAATAAAGTTTTCCCGTCGCTTTTTCGGCTTCAAACCTTTCCATCGGACTTCGGAAGATTGAAGTTAATCGGACGTGTGTTATCTACTCCGTGCGTACCTGTTATAGTGGCTAATGTACAATTAAAAACTGTGTGACGCCGTACCCAGCCATGTTCGCTGCTGCTGTTTTCTGCTGTTGGTTTGTGTTGTGCCGATAATCACCGCTATCGACAACCGTTGGTATCCACACATACGTACTGCAACTAATACGCGCTTGCTCAGCTGACCGTTTCTGCACAGCACACACGATATGGTTAATGTAAAGCACAGCCCTCCCGCAAATGGCAACAAAAATACACCGCAAGCAAACAAACGTTCTCGCACTGACTACCCGTCTTCTGAAATTTTGATTTCGGAAAATACCGATGTGATTGGAAATAAAACTACACTAAACAGCGTGATGACTATGATGATGGCTCAGTTCACAGAAACGAAACAGCTGATTGATACCGTGCGAGCTGAGGTAGGCGTAATAAATGGAAAAATCGACGCTGTTAAAGCGGAACTGCAAAACGAAATCACGTCCCTCAAGAATGAGTGCGCAGCCAAATTCCAATACAACGATGCTGTGTTGGACTCGCTTAAACAGAGTGTTAACAGGGTGGCTCAAAATATTAGTACCCTGGAAAACCATCACGAACTAATAATAAGCGGCATCCCGTACCAACATGGTGAAAACCTCAGCAATGTTTTGAAATCGATCTGTAAACACTTGGCGATAAAAGAAACCACCACCCATTTGATGGAAACTAGGCGTATGAGGACTGGGAATCGGACGGATGGAAATGGCCTTATTGTCGTCGAATTTGCGCTGAAACAACCTTGTGACGAATTTTACAGTGCATACCTACGAAAGCGTGATCTCTGCTTAAGGCATATTGGACTAAACTCGGATCGCCGTGTGTACGTCAACGAAAGTCTTTCCAGTGAGGCGCGTAAAGCGAAAGTGGCAGCAATACGCTTAAAGAAGGATGGTAAGCTGGCATCGGTATACACTAGGTTGGGAGTCGTTTTGGTGAAGCAGACTGTAAACGGACCTTCAATCGCAATACGGACTGAGGGGGAGCTGAATGACTTTATGTAACTATTCTGTTTGTTTTTGAAGTTATGTGTATTATGTGCTTTATATTGTAATTGACATACGAAGACTGTAATTTTGAAATGTTTTATGTATTGTTTACCTCTATAATGATGCAGCCCTCTAAAAATTGCTTCCCCTACTATATCTAATGTTGCCTGTACATAATGACACCTCGACGAACATATCGGGAGCAGTGTTGAACGCGGCTTTGATTGCTGGCAAGCTAAACATATGCCACGGTAATGCCCAAAGTTTATGTGCGCGTCAGTCTACAAAATTGGACGAAGTTCGAAATGTTCTCATTAATTCTAAAGTAGAAGTGGCGTGTTTTACTGAGTCATGGCTTACTACGAAAATCAGTGATCGGAGTATTGGTATCGCCGGGTACAGTGTTGTGCGCAATGATAGATCATACAGACGTGGTGGAGGAATTGCAGTTTACTTCAAGAACCAACTAAAGTGCTCTAAGGTTTTTGGGACGGTGCTTACAACGGATTCAATCGATCTGACGGAGTGCCTGGCATTAGAGTTTCGAGTGTCCGGCGAAAAGATTCTGCTGATGGTAATTTACAATCCACCAGATAATGATTGTTCGTCCTTTCTGACTGAAAAGCTAACTGAATCTCATCGAAGGGGATTTGAACACAGACATGCTTCGTCCAAGTACTAAGCGAGCAATGTTTGAATCCATGCTCAGTAATTTTTCGTTGTCGTCTGTTGGTGAAGAGCCAACGTTTTTTTACAATGGAGGATGTTCGCAATTAGACCTTTTGATTACCAACAAAAACGAAAAGATTATACGCTTCAATCAGGTCAGTTTTCCCGGGTTGTCACAGCATGATCTTATATTCCCTTCGACAGACTTTAGTGTCTCAGAACCCGTACACGTGAACACTTATCGGAATTACGTCAACTTTGACCCGTATGCTTTGGAAAATGCAATACTCCCGATTCCTTGGAATAGTTTCTATGAAATTGAAAATGCTGATGAATCCAAAAAAACTTGTTGGGATGCCCGCTGCAAGTCTCGTATCGTTCCTGCATTTTCCTGAGGAAGCTGACAGCAACACAAGCTCCAGCCACACTGTACCGAAAATTGATACATGCCCGCGGTCGACGTTTGCAAAATTTAGTTATACCGGCAAATAACACCATGAATTACGCCAACTCTTTGTTCGTCCGGGGTGTAATAAATTGGAACCGTTTACCATCTACAGTAAAGCGTGCAAATTCCGAAGTAGTTTTTAAGAGAGGCTGCATCGACTTTTGGAATCGTAATTAGAGTAATAGTTTTAGTTTAAATAATTGTGTAGAAATGTAAGACTTTATTATACTTATCGACAAATCGGAAGTAGCATTTTTTAAAAGGGTAAACCTTACGCTACTAGACAATAAAAGACAAACAAACAAACAAATTAAACATTATGTTGTGAATGGGGGTTTTCGCCGCCAGAAGGTCGATCCTTCAATCAGCTTGTTGTAATGCATCTGGATAATTCATATCACACCGTATATACTTTAAAATAGAGGTAGGCAAATTAAGGGAGAGTGGCGCTGCACTTCAAAAGATCTTTGACGCCATGGTAGCTGGTTTGGAAGGAGTTGAAACGTACCTTGACGACGTACTAGTGCAGAAAGGGCTCCAAGGAACATCGAATTCGTCTTTTGAAGTTTTTGGAGGGTATCCAGGAGTGGGGGTTTACACTGATATTGAAAAGTACTCTTTTTTCATGCCGGAAATCCATTTTCTCGGTCTCATCGTCAACCATCAAGGGATCTGGCCCGATACTGTCAAAATGGCAGCGATATGCAATATGCCTCCCCCACACGACTCAATACCTTGCGATCATACCTCGGCGCTATAAATTTATATGGCAAATTTGTTCGCAACTTTCATGATCTACGACGCCCATTTGATTCACTTCTCAAAAAGGATTCAAAATGGAACTGGGATGAGCGCTGCTAACGTTCGTTTGAGCAATTCAAAAGCTTGCTCCGTTCGCTGCTCTTACGCTGTTTCTGCCACCGTAAATGCAGCACTGACTGCTCTGCCGGTCACTTCCAAACACCTTCAAGCTGCCACCAACAAGGACAAGCTGCTTCTGGAAGTGATTCAACACGTGCAAACTTTGGTCTAAATCGATTAAGCAAGTCATAATGATCTCCGTCCACGAGAAAAAGTCCCTCCTTGCGAGCAGAGAATGGACTCCATTCTCTGCTCGCAAGGAGGGACTTTCTCTCGTGCGAGGTTACCTCATGCTAGTTGGTCGAATCATTGTGCCGAAAGTATATCAGCAACCCGTACTCAAGGCCATCCATAAAGAACACCCCGGTCAAGAACGGATGAAGTCGTTGATGAGGAACCACGTCTACTGGTCCGTCGTCGATCAAGATGTGTAACATTTCGTTTCGTCGTGTAGCGCTTGCGCATCTGTTGCCAAATCACCACTAAAAATATTACTTTCCTCGTGGCCATAAGCTAATCATCCCTGGCAAGGGCTACACGTGGATTATGCTGGTTCTTTTGAAAGACAGTATTTTCTGGTCATTGTCGACTTCTATAGGAGTAAGTGGCCAGAGATCATCCGAACATCGACGATCACCAGTAGGATGACCATCGAGCTGCTCTTTGAAATGTTCGCTCGGTACGGACTGCCAGAAACCATTGTCAGCGATAATAGAATGCAGTTTTCTTGCAGCCAATTCAAAGAATTAGGCGAGTCTGTTGGCATCGTGCACATACGCACCGTTTCATATCACCGCAGTTCAATGGACAAACGGAGCACTTTGTAGATACTCTGAAGCGAGGCTTAAGGAAAACAATGCCAGAAACGCAAAACTCCATTGCCCGTTCTCTGCAAAATTTTTTGTCCGTTTACCGGTCAACACCAAACAAGTCAGCTCCAGATGGACTGTCACAGGCTGAAATTTTTATGGGGAGGAAACACCGAACCACATTGGATCTGGTTTTATTTATTTATTTATTATTAAATCAACGGGCTCGAGATAGCCCCAATGATTGTCGATAGTTACATAAAAATACAGTCAAGTGAGTAAAATACAAATACAAAAACAGTTAAAATATAAGTCTACATCACTCGCGGATTATTGCTCCCGAAAAAAGCTTCCAAATCTTCTGCCAAGTATTCGACGCGACAGATCTGCTGAAATCACCAGTAGATTTCGTTCCCAACAAAAATCAACATGGAAAACTCATACGGCAACGGCTAGCGGTGTTGGTACTGTCAATTACAATGTGTTGCTGAATGCAAGCAGGCTAATCATATCACACACCAATCAACTCCGTGCTCGGGGGAACACTAAATTCGAGGTCTGAATGGAAGAAGCTTTTTTTGTGTGTGGATATTATCACTACGACCAGCATTTTGATCTATTGTGATCTTATCCAGGTGTTGTTCCGCAATTCGTTGTTATTGCAGTATCGCTATAGAGTGAGTGAACTGCTTATTATCCGTGCTTAAAGTGTCGGTGTGTTTTCACCCTTTTCCTCTACGCTTCTTATTACTTTTCAACCAATCTAGCTCTAGAGCCAGGAAGTGCGGAGACTAGTTATAATTTGTTCTTGGACAAGAGGCTTCATTCGCACCTCGAGCAAGTATCATTCTTATAGCCAGCCCCGGCTAAAGGCTTCATAGTCGGTAAAGCAGAGTTCAGCACGGAGTGGGGGTGTGTATGTGTGTATGTATGTGTTCCTTACTACTTATGCAATACCAATCTTGTTCCTAGAACCAGGAGGCGGAACAAATTATAATTTACCCTTGAACAATAGGCTTCATTCGCATCTCAAGCCAGTACCACTCTTTTATTGTTTTCATTGTTAGTAAATGCAGAGAATAAACCCATGCCAAAGTCACTTAACATCGAATTGCCTGATTCTATCTAACCAGTACTACTGAAGATAAAAAGAGAGATGTTGAGGGCCCTCGAGTCAATCACTGCACAGTGGTCCAGAAACGAAAGTTAAGTGGAAACTTACTTTTGCAGCTGAGCGATTTATAATAGCTCCCCACAATGTTCAGCAAAGTTGTTCAACTCTAAAAGACAAATAATGCGAAATCAACGACTAAGTTCCAGTTTGGCTTGGAAACACATAATCAATAATAACTTTTTATAAGAAAGAGATAGAAGGATAAGTTTTTCGACAAAATTGTAGCTAAAGATTATGTAAGTAACTTTGTCAAAGACATAGTAGGCGTATTTTTAGGCGTTTCTAACTTACAGTGTTTTACAACAAGACCTCTCAAAAATCACTTTTTCACTGATTTCTTCAAATGCAGTGGTTTTATTGCATCATAATGTTTTACAAAGTTGGTTATCTTATCAAAAGACATATTTTTGTAGAACATTGTATGTTGAAAACTCGTACGTATAACGAGTTCTAACGTTTTTCCTGTGTTTTTTTAGTCTTTTTTGGAATAGAATATCTCAAAAAGGGGCAAACGAAAAAAATCAAACTCGGCCGTTTCTGAAAGCTTGAAGTTTTATCTCAAGCATATGTGAAAATAAAAAACTGGTTTTTTCTCTAACTCGAGTAATTTCAGTTTAATTATTTCTTGTTTGACCATTTTCTACTATGCAGTATTTTCCAATATCTTCTGGAAGACGATTAAAGTCAACATGTCAATAGTAAAAAAGAAATTTGTCGTACCTTGACACAATTTCTTCTGATTGTCACGTAAAATAGTCTTCCAACTCCAGATATGACATCAGTTTTCTATCAGCACCAGCTGTTTTTGATAAATATCTATCTTTAAATTTTCATTATTTTGCAAATATGCTCAATCTACCATCAATAATGTTTCAAAAATAATTTTCAATGGAAAAGCAAAAAAATATTGGTTATTTCATGCGTAATATTGTTAACTGTTATTTTAGTTTTATGTCATTTTTTAATCGCAGGTAAGTATATCAAAACAGTCAAAGAGGTAAAAGAGAAAAAAGACCTATAGATCCCTTTCGAACTTCAACCACCTTATATCAGTATATCGTTGATTTGGAAAACAAAAATGGTAGTCATTTATTTGAGAGATTCAATAAATGTTTTGTTTTCGAAATATTTTATTATTGTCAGCAATATAATAATTTATTATATTAATAATTGGTGGAAGCTCCAGAGTACGTGTACAATACGAACGATTTTGTATTGCAATGACTGGATCGGACGACAGTAGGAGGCGTCTGAACGCATCCTCCAAATTGGCATTCCGGTTAAATTTTCTGGCGTGAAATTCTCTTAACTTACAAATACATTTATTTCGCGTTTCCTGTACCTCTTCGCTTAATAACCCTATGGGTTGTGCCGTGGCCTTAATAATATCTGCGCCGTGTACTAAAATTTTATTAACGGTTGGCGATATAGCAAATATGGAATTGAATGGGAAATAATCTCCTAAACTACCGAATTACTTTCACGAACATTTTAGAAACTAATTTAAAAAACAGTAACGGTACCCTCAAATTTTTTGACAAAAAACTCCAGGACTCTAATAGGATTTGCTTGAAAGCGTTCCTCCTTTTTTACTACGATCATAGTCATGTTCCTGTTCCTGAATACGTAGACATCAATTTTGAAGACTTCTCAGCTTTCTGACACTAAAGTAATTTAAAAAATGATCAATCAAAGTAATTTAAGAATCAAAAATATCAATATAAAATTTAATTTCATGTGCATATATCCAAGTGAAGATTTCCATTTGTCTATTTGTAAAATAATGAAAATTGTAAGATCAAAAACAGCTGGTGCTGAGCTCCATTTGCAGAGAGGACGATACGACAGTGATTATTTGAAATCCAGGATAACTGCTAACCAGAGTACATTAGTTCTGTGGAGACTAAGGCCCTTCACTCCAAACCACCGTCGAACTAACTACGCGCGCAATGATCCAGCCTGTCGCTGTATGCAGCTAATGAACAATTTTAGAAACATACTAAACTTAAACATGTCGACTGATGCTATTAAGAAAAAACTTTCTGACTATTTCTGAGAGGTCAATTACATGTACACTAATACCACTGCGTTTTATATTATTTTGTATTTGGTATTATAATTTATATTTATATGTATGGACTGGATGACGGGCGAAGTCCATATATCTTGACAATAAACAATTATAAAAACTACCGTTATACAAACTTATTTAATGAATATTTCAGCAGTGGTTCGAAAACTAGCACAAGGTCGAAAAACTAGATCTCTTAACTTATCCTGAGTTCGAAGACTATTTTACGTGACAATCAGTAGAAATTGTGTCATGGTACGACAAATTTCGTTTTTACTATTGACATGTTGACTTTAATCGTCTTCAAGAAGATATTAGAAAATACTGCATAGTAGAAAATGGTCAAACATGAAATAATTAAACTGAAATTATTCGAGTTAGAGAAAAAACCAGTTTTTTATTTTCACATATGTTTGAGATAAAACTCCAAGCTTTCAGAAACGGCTAAGTTTGATTTTTTTCGTTTGCCCCTTTTTGAGATATTCTATTCCAAAAAAGACTAAAAAAACACAGGAAAAACGTTAGAACTCGTTATACGTACGAGTTTTCAACATACAATGTTCTACAAAAATATGTCTTTTGATAAGATAACCAACTTTGTAAAACATTATGATGCAATAAAACCACTGCATTTGAAGAAATCAGTGAAAAAGTGATTTTTGAGAGGTCTTGTTGTAAAACACTCTGTAAGTTAGAAACGCTTAAAAATACGCCTACTATGTCTTTGGCAAAGTTACTTATATAATCTTTAGCTACAACTTTGACGAAAAAATTATCCTTCTATCTCTTTCTTATAAAAAGTTATTATCGATTATGTGTTTACAAGCCAAACTGGAACTTAGTCGTTGATTTCGCATTAATTGTCTTTTAGAGTTGTACAACTTTGCTGAACATTGTGGGGAGCTATTTTGAGCCACAAAAAACTTTCCACTTAATTTTCGCTGCTGGACCACTGTGCACTGTGCTCAAGGCACCCGGCAGTGGGCACTCTTGATAACTGTCATCCGAACCGAAAATTATTATTACGCCATTCTATTATTCGCCGATTAAAACTTAATTACTTAACATATTTACTTATAATAAACTTATTGTAAACCTCAGTATTAAACCGTTCTTTTCTTCATCTAAATACGCAACAAAAAGTAAATAATATAATAAATCACTAGACACAATCGCGAACAAGATAAAACACTTATAACTCTTACAGAATGTCAAAAATAAAACAAATTATTTTCAACTTACACGTTGACCGGTTTCAGGCATCATATGCCTATCTTCAGGACGAGGGCCGATGTCCAACTGATCACCGAGTCGTTATTGTATCATCATCGATGCAACGCCTGAAGACAGGCATATGATGCCTGAAACCGGTCGACGTATAAGTTGAAAATAATTTGTTTTATTTTGGACATTCTGTAAGAGTTATAAGTGTTGTATCTTGTTATATCTTAAATAAATAAATAAATAAATAAATAAATAAATAAATAAATAAATAAATAAATAAATAAATAAATAAATAAATAAATAAATAAATAAATAAATAAATAAATAAATAAATAAATAAATAAATAAATAAATAAATAAATAAATAAATAAATAAATAAATAAATAAATAAATAAATAAATAAATAAATAAATAAATAAATAAATAAATAAATAAATAAATAAATAAATAAATAAATAAATAAATAAATAAATAAATAAATAAATAAATAAATAAATAAATAAATAAATAAATAAATAAATAAATAAATAAATAAATAAATAAATAAATAAATAAATAAATAAATAAATAAATAAATAAATAAATAAATAAATAAATAAATAAATAAATAAATAAATAAATAAATAAATAAATAAATAAATAAATAAATAAATATATATTAGCAGCATAGACTTGGAACTCGAATTAGTAGAATAGAATAGTAGAACTAAATTGAATAAGTTTTCTTTTTATTTGATTTCAGATTTTGTATTCTACTAAGACCCTCCATAAACTTCAGTCAAAAATTATATGTTAATCATGTTTTCATGTTGTAGAATCCCTTGAAAAGGATATCAAATAAATCGAAACGTCGGGCATAGAAAAGATAAAGTGTCGTTTTGCTTTGCCGATTGACTGTCCTGTCGAAAAAATTCGTACCGCCACACAGTGGTCGGAAATTTAAAATTCTTGGCCAAAACTTCAAGATGATGAGATTCCATGTTTTTCGGGTTGCTGATTTCAAAAATGATATTGAAAATTTGAAATTCAAAATGGCTAACCCAAAATGGTGGCATTTTTTTGTTAAATTTTAAACTTTTCGAGATAAATTTCATCTAAAAGTGATTTTCAGGTCTTTGATTTCGATTCTTTATTCCATTAGGTTATGCAACATTACTTTAAAAAATATTATTAATCGAAATGATCATCGCTGTTACTTTCATCACCGTCGCCGATTTTATAGCTGTCAGTGCCATTCAATGTTGTGTAGCACAACAACGCGATTGCAAGCAAGCATTCTTCGAAAAATATCTTCCATTATCTTCTCTCTTGTATATTTTCTCGAGAAGTATGTATTGTTGATCCTTTATATTCATGTTGCGCGATTCGCAAGTTCCAGAATTTGTGCGGACACTTTCCAATATAAACTCGTCTGCAATTAAACGTCCTGCAGTATTTCTATCATTTGAATTGCCCATCCGTGGTTTCGAGCGACCAATGCTTATGCGTGTTTGTATCTGTAATTTTCATGTTTCAACCGTTTTCTTTTCAACATTTTGAGCGTTCACTTGATTCTGTGAATAATAATGTGCCCCGTCTGCCTCAATTTCTCCTTTCGGAGACACTACTGCCAGTTACCCTCATCCATACGTTAATTTGCGGAGTCTATAAAATGAATCGTAAGAGTTATTAATAATAATCTGTCACATAAAGAACGATCAGATGCTGTTAGAGTCAGTAAGATCGTTGAACCAGCCCCGTAATTGTCCTGTACTCGCGAAGTCTATCGATAAAGAAGGGTAATGTCTAAAGACTGTTATCCCCTAGGCTTTGCTCTGCACCATCAACGATTCATTTGTAAAGAACAGGATAATAGTAAAAAACAAGCTAAAAACAAACATAGGTTGTTTGGAGCATTAAAAGCTCACTCGTCCGATTTCGCCTATAGGTGCGTGTAAATACTAAATCTCCAGTTTCTCGTGGAGTTGCAAATAGTTGCAAAAAAGCTACACGCTATTCGAACCGCCATAATCTGACACTCACAAAACTATATAACATTCGACGGCACCTCGCGGCACACAAAGTAAATGCCAACTTCATTGCACGCGCTAATTGAAAAAACTAGCATTTGCGAAGGAAACTTCAAACGTTGTGAAAGTATATATATAACGAAAAAACTGAATTTGCATATAACGCTAGTGCAGTACATTCCTTGAGAAACGTTATCCATTTTGGATGATTGTTATTTGATAATGCGATAACGAACCACAAACGTTATTACCAAGAGCCACAAAACGTATGAAACCCGCACTAGCAAAGAGTCTCTCAGGCACTGACGTTCGACAATACGCCAAACCACAAATCTACATTATCGATAGTTGATATTACAGGATATGATAAAATGACTTATTCTACGTGTAATTATGTCAAAATATTTCATAAATGATAACTTTCAATTTTTGAGGTTTTGGCCAGGTTTTTAAGGTTTCCAACCACTGTGCGCCATCCGGGGTGAGATTGCGCCACGGGGGTGAGATTGGGCCAAAAACCAAAAATGTTTATCTGTGAAAATTTATTATATCTATAGAATCTGGTGACCTAAATTCAAAATGACGATGAAAATAACATATTTATTCGTAACTTAGAATGGAACACAGATAATATCAGCAAACTATTTAGCCTAAACAGGGTTTCAAAGTTCGCGATCAAAAATACTCGGAAATAACGCTTGTAAAAAATGTCCCCAATAAACCAACCCAAACAAGAAATCGCATCAACTTGCTATTTTGAAGGTATATAAACTAATCATTTACAATGTATTGAAAGGTTATTATGCGTTGGGTAAGTTTTGGTTACGAAAATAATATTTTTCGAAACTTTGTACTTTTCGAGCTTCACGGGGGTGAGATTGTGCCAAACCATAATGATCGATCCAATTTGTGGATTTCACATACACAACAAAAATACGTCAGTGTTCAGTTCAGTGTACACCAGTACACTCACATTCTTTACTATTGAGCACAATATTTTGACAGATTAGATTGCATCATCCATTTTGGAGCAAACAGCATCATAGGTCTGCTAAATAATTTAAACTAATTTTTACGTTTTCTCTGGAAATTTCAGATGCTTTGAATAAACACTCTAATATTATATCATGTATAAACTGCCAGTTTTAAGGACGGGGGAGGGGGTGGGATGGGCTAAATATTCTGTGGCCGCGGGTTCTCGAACAAAGTAATGGTTATTTTGTTAAATGATCAAATAGGTATGCCCCCTTGGGATACACCCCTTCATATATCTCTCCCTTGTTAACCCTAGAAACGCTACTGGCTATATAAAGGCTGTCCATTGACTACGAACTCATTTAGTTATTTCAGACCTCCCCGGGTTATTTTCGTTCATACTTTTTGTATGATGCGTTGTTTTTGGCCGACTCCCTGCCACTGATAGTCCACTTAATTCATGGACGGCCCCATTTGAACTACTTTATACTGATATTTATGTATATTTTTCATAAATATGCTGATGTTCACTTTTTAGGTTTTTAGCCTAACCTTATGTTTTTGGCACAATGTCAACCCCTAGAAGGGGTGAGATTGTGCCAAAGTTCATGCACTTCCAGTAAAATTAGGTTTCATTGTAACTAAACCATCTCTACGGTAGTTGTTAATTGAACAATTTAGTACATATTGACAGGTTTGAAATCAACTTAGTTCCAAAATTGTGTGTATACTGAGCTAAAGAACAAAAACATATGCTTTTTTGGCACAATCTCGCCCCGGATGACGGTATATTAAAAGCAGTTAATGATGGTTATCATACTGTTATAGATATTGTTTATCAAAATTTAACAAAGCCAACTTTTAAAAGTATATAAATTTGCGGGTTTTGATTTGTTAGTAATAGTAATAATTACCTTATAGCTTCGGCAGAATTTAGCATCGTTTCACATTTGCTAGCCTTTGATAAGGATATGCCGGCCCAAGAGTCAAACCTAGTTGATTCTATAGTAAGATCCATTATATAAAACTTAATCGCTTTTGAAAAATCTCTGTTTTTAAAGTAGTAGTCAGCTAAAAGATAGTAAATGGGTCTAATTTTATAACACATAAATTTTTGGCAAAAAGCATTAGGCATTGTATCTTCAATCCCATTAACAAAATTAAAGATAGGTTCAATATATATCGAAACGTTACAGCTCTCCGGAAAAATTAAAAGTATATGTTTGAACATTGCTTCCATATCTGCAGAAATTGAATCAATCCTGAAATGGATATACATATATATAGATATATTGAGGATATTTTAGTAGAGAAATATAAATAATTAACATACTTATATGAATTAAATTCAGGTAGCGCATCTGGCCGGTATATATCAAATAACTGTACCGCTCTCTCCCATGTCATTATACTCTGTGAAGCTTCGTGATCCTGAATGTGACGCGTTCTGCTTTTCTTTTGAGGATATCCATAAAGGCAGTGCGTTGTTTGCTCTAAGCATTCGGTAATAAAATCGCGGTAAGGCTCTAGTAATGGAGAGCGTAATTTAGGTGAAATGACATCAAGTGTCATTAAAAGAATATAACTGTTATTATTTGAACACCACTGACGCCTGTAAAAGTTCTTTTTCCTTTAAAATTCATTAAAATTAAAACACTTCTTACCTTCCTAGAAGCTCGTGAGCAACAAAGAATATCATTATCGAATCGAATAAAGTTTCCTCCTCTGTGTTCTCCAAGGATGTCTCATTGCGAATACGATTTAAACGACACGCCATTGCTTTGTCATCTTCGCTATAATCAAATAATGAGCTAAAATATATCACGGTGCTTCTCTGAACGTTACCATAAAAAAATAACTCATCAAAACGATAAATAGGGTAAGATGGGTCAGCTGCATTAACATGAAAGTTTTAGTTTAATCCAAGCCAACAATTTTTTCATATAGTACTTAAAGCAATGTTCTTTTATAGTCATCATAAAGATATAGGAATCATTCGAAAAACCGAAAATCGAGAGAAGGTCCAGCGAACACCTGAAATTGCGGATCTTTGTAGAGGCATGTTCGAACTAATGTGAAGGTCCAAAGCCCCTAAAAGGAGCTTTGATAGCTGTAGCCAGGCATGGTCAAAAATCGCATCAAAATGTTGTCATCGATACTTAATCACCGATTCAACTCACACCATCACCTTTTATATACTCACTCAGAGAGACCAAGCGTGCTCTCATAGCAGTTTGCGTCATTTGTTGCAAATGAACCAAATTGAATCAATATCCGTTTCCGTTTCCGTTTGCAGCACGAGATGAGGCAGTCAGAGCCAAGTCTGTCCAAGGCTGAGAGAAGGTGGTTGTGATAAAGATGAAAGAGTCCGTGCGGACAACGCTAGCGCCATAATGCGTTGATGATGATGAATTAATGAGGAGGAAGAAAAGATGACAGAACTTGACTCTATGCAGACCCGCTACAATTGTATAAACAATAACAATGAATGTACTTATCTTGATCTTCTCCTTCCTTTTGTTTATCCGCTTCTCTGCATGTGTCAGTCTTGTTCATATATTCGTAATAACTTAGGACCTACGTTGACTTCACGTCGTCCGCTCGAACGTCTTCAACCTATGGCTGATCCCTCGTTGCCCCCCACGACAACGTACGGGTCACCGTGGGAAGCAACGACAGAGATCAGACAAGGAAAAAGAAAAGAAAAAGAAAAGGGGGAAGTTTTAGTTAACATGTTGATTGCAATTTTCGGGTTAGTAATATCACGAGGATTCTAAAATTCTGTCTGCCCATGATATCCTATGCTACTACTAACTATTCGCTATGAAGGATGCTACTAATCTCTGTAACTACCCATGTCATCACGGTCGGCAACCCAGCGCTGTTCAACCACCTACGCTCATTAAAAGCCGCAGCCGATTCTTCACATGCCATCATTGCAGTATTGTAGCTGTTGGCGTTAATTTCCAAATATTTTGAGCGGAATATTACTCAAGAGCAGTATTATCGCTCAGCACTATCAAAAAACTACTTGAACTTCCGAATAATAGAGTAGATGCGATGTAATGGGGACTGGCACTCGCTCGTATTATTCCCGGTGGCAGTAAATGCTTCTTTGTAGCGGTAGTCAACCGGCTTGTCGGTATGCTCTTCAAACAGTCATCAAATTGAAGAATTTCTGTAACTAAGAACAGGGATGGTTCGATCACTTTGAATCAATTTTGATTCATTTGACAGTACCGTCTCAGCCGAGCCAAATATGACAATGTTATATATGGGACATTTGTAGAACTAGTTCTAATCTACAATTTTTCTAAACAAAGTTTTGCTGTATCTTTTATAGTTACGGTGCTACAATGCTAGTAACTCATCAGTGACTAAATGAACATTCATTTAGTCACTAATAAAATACTAGCATTGTAGCGCCGTAACTGCAAAAGATACAGCAAAACTTTTTTCAGCAAAATTATAGATAATAGTCTGTACTACAAATGACGGTAAGACGGTTCTGTCAAATGAATCAAACTTGAGTCAAAGTGATCGAACCATCCCTGACTAAGAAGGATATGGTGGATCATGTAGAACAGTGATGGCCAAACTGTGGCCCTTCGTGATGATTCGTGTGACTAGCGATAAAATTAAGTTTTCATGAGTAAGTCAAAATCTCATGAATGGTGGGTAGGATTTGGTTTCAGTTTTATAGAGAAACTAGCTGAGTGCCCGATCTTACTCGGGGAATCTTTGTCTCACAGCCATTTGTACATCGGTTATTGTAACCGAAATGCTTATAATGCAAAAATACAACGCTTGTTCCTCTTTCGGATGTTCCTCCCCATTTGTCAGCTCACCCTCTTTTGTCTACCCGGCCACCTGCACATCTGTTTTCTTTACGGAAGTCCCTATAAAACCCTATAAAGAAAGAAAAACAAAGCCATTTTTCCCATATGCACCTTCCGCTTTTAACAATGGCCACCCCGCCCCAAATGAATAGTTTTGTTATTGTAATTTTCTAAACACAGCATTTTATTTATTTATTAGTTTAGTATTACATGCTATCCTAATAAAAAACCCGATTCAATCCACCTAGTGGCGAAAAGAACCTTTGTTATACCATCGTATATGTCATTTGATATGGGCATTCCAGCTCAAATATTGCTTTTGATTTGTATTTGAATTTGTAATTTTTATAAAACTGACAATTTCAAATTCTATACGTATCATTTTGAACTAAATTCTTATATAAACTGTTTTTTAGGCCCAGGAAACTGACAATTTCAAATTCTATACGTATCATTTTGAACTAAATTCTTATACAAACTGCCGTTCTCAAGTTAGGCCATTGCAAATTATTTCTAAAGTTTTTGACTCCCCGCCCTTCAAAATTGGCTCTAAAAATCGGGGGGCCAAAAACAAATATGTTAAACTTGAGTAAATTTTTTTTTGTATAAAATCGATTATCTGTGGGTTTTACAGCCTAAAGAACTCGAAAAAAGAGTGTTAACGCTTCTAGCACGAAACAAAAATGGAAGTACAAATAATGTAGCTTCCGAAAACCGGCAAAATTTTTTTTTTTCAATTTTGACTTTATTTTAGAAGGTTTTTGCATAGAAAATAACAACGTATATTTGAAATGCAAAAATAAATTCGGGTTTCACGATTGAACTTCAAGCAAAACTTCCTAAAAATCTTTTTTTTTTGCGTGATTAAAAAAATCTTTGTTTTTTTTTCGCCTGCTCGGTGGCCGAGCACGTCTTCAATGACAACCATCCGCTGACCATTGACAACGCAAAAGTAATTAACAACTGCTCTGCGTGGAAGATGGATGTAGCGGAGAGTTTAGAGATTTACAAGAGGTGCTCCTCCACTTTACTAAATAAAGACCCTGGAAACGGTTACTCCTGGCTTTTCAAATATGTGCCAAAACACAGCCATACAGGAACACAAACAGACGTAACAACTTCTGGTTAAAAAACTTCACTCTCTCTCCTTCCTCGGATCCCGATTTCACTTTTTTCGCATAATCCCATTAGACTTTTTCAGGTTTTCCTTCATTTTAGATTTTAGATTTCAGACTCCTGCAATAGAATTAGTTCACCAATAGAATATAGTTAACAATATTATTAGTTTACCTACACTAACTGTGTATACCAACACAGGTAGTCTTAAGCAAACATTGTTATCGCTTTACACAGGTAGTCTTAAGCAAACATTGTATCGCTTTACATACTCGCTTTACCTATCGCTTTTTGTATACCAGCACATAGCTCAAGGAACCTTAAGCTCCTATAAAAACTGTAAAAATTGCTTTGGCTAATTTAGTTCGAAAACAGACACTGAGGAAGCCTGCAAGTCGTATGCGAAATACGTATCTGTCGCGAATAAAATACACATAGTAGAATTAAATTGGATAAGTTTTCTTATTTTTTATTTTTATGCAAAATATGAACACTTTTAAATTTTCATCGTTTCAAAATAAATATTAATATATGGCCCCCCGATTTTTAGAGCCAATTTTGAAGGGCGGGGAGTCAAAACCTTTAGAAATAATTTGCAATGGCCTAACTTGAGAACGGCAGTTTATATAAGAATTTAGTTCAAAATGATACGTATAGAATTTGAAATTGTCAGTTTTATAAAAATTACAAATTCAAATACAAATCAAAAGCAATATTTGAGCTGGAATGCCCATATCAAATGACATATACGATGGTATAACAAAGGTTCTTTTCGCCACTAGGTGGATTGAATCGGGTTTTTTATTAGGATAGCATGTGATACTAAACTAATAAATAAATAAAATGCTGTGTTTAGAAAATTACAATAACAAAACTATTCATTTGGGGCGGGGTGGCCATTGTTAAAAGCGGAAGGTGCATATGGGAAAAATGGCTTTGTTTTTCTTTCTTTATAGGGTTTTATAGGGACTTCCGTAAAGAAAACAGATGTGCAGGTGGCCGGGTAGACAAAAGAGGGTGAGCTGACAAATGGGGAGGAACATCCGAAAGAGGAACAAGCGTTGAATTTTTGCATTATAAGCATTTCGGTTACAATAACCGATGTACAAATGGCTGTGAGACAAAGATTCCCCGAGTAAGATCCATAAACTCAGCTAGTTTCTCTATAAAACTGAAACCAAATCCTACCCACCATTCATGAGATTTTGACTTACTCATGAAAACTTAAATTTATCGCTAGTGAGAACGAACGAGTGTTCAAAAATGATGTGATGTCTTTATTTGCGTAATCGAGACATTTTCTATAAGATTGCCATAGAATTTGTGGCTGTTATGTGATTATGGACAGCACAGCACTGAAAAATATACACACCCGTGCATGGATACATGTGTATATATACGCATGTGTGAGTGTGCATGGGTGTATAGGTATGAATGAATATATGTTTGAGTGTTCTATTATGAGTCGGAATTTTTCCTTATACCTATGCTGCCAAACTACAATTAATAATGGGCAGGAAGTTATAGTCAGTAGCTGTGTTTCTTGTGTTATTACTTATCATTATTATTGTTTTTGCTACTGCTGTTACAATTATAATCATCTTCAATATTGCTATCATTGTTGTTATTGTCACCTCTATTGTATTGTTTTGGATGTAATTAATTATAATTTTTATTGTTATTATCTCATTTCTCTCCTTTATTAGAGTGATTTGCATGTCTTGTGACTAATCGCGTTAACGGTATTCAACTAACAATATAAAATTATCATGAATGACGCTGTTTGTCTTATAATGACCCTTATAATGACCTTTATAATAAACCCTTATAATGCTGATGAGCTATTGTCGGAGAATCCATCAAATCGGACGGTGGCAACTCACCGGCGGCCTACTCCTCTCCATTCTTGCTGCTGTCGTCGCGGTCGGACTCAGTGAATTTCTCGAAAAGCTTTATAGCCTCGATATGCATTTTGTTCTATTCAATGTCCTATCCTAGCAGACTTCAAATGGAATTCCACTTCTACCTAGATCTTTTTGGAGTAGAGCTCTTCAAATAAAAGCAGGTACTCGATTCTTTGGCCGATTCAAGGGATAGCGGAAGGCTATCCTCAATATACCATCATTCTCACTTCTTAAAAGATCCGCGGGCCACACGAATCATCACGAAGGGCCACAGTTTGGCCATCACTGTTCTACATGATCCACCATATCCTTCTTAGTCAGGGATGGTTCGATCACTTTGACTCAAATTTGATTCAAATTTGAAAGTAAAAAGTAGTTAGATTAAAACTTCTCGCTCGGTGGTAATCTGCAATTGATATAGGAAGCGGCACAATATGTGTCGATAACCCAACCAAACGCGTCGCTATTCTTGAGAAGTGGATTTTGCGGTCTCCTTTTGTCCAGCGCCTCTATGGTTCAAAGGTACAAGTACCAGCGACCACATGCCCTGGCGGGTGTTGTGGGTTCGAATCCGGTTATAATCTCAAATTACAGTTTGGTTCGACTCATACACCTTCCAGCATTGGACAAAAGGTAGGAGTCAAAATGACTACTTGTCAAGCATAGCTACCAAAACCCCCCCTTCCTTTCCGCTCTTCCCCTCCTTCGCAAAAAAAAAATTTTTTTCATTTCTTTCCCCTACCGTCCCTTCATCAATTGTAGAACCATCGTTTCAAAAAATATTAACATATATGTATGACCACATTTCAAGGTCAAGACTAAAAACTTGAGATTAGTCGCTAGAGAATGTCAGTCACATAAAATGTGATGAAATAAAGCAATAAAAACCTAGTTTTTTGTTGTTTTTTTCATTGGAGTTTAACACTTTGGAAAAGGCGATTGTAGCAATGTGGATTTTACAAGATCGCCAAAATTTCGCAAAAATGCAATTAGAAATAGGGTATTTGTACCTATATGAGTCGTTGTTCTCGGAATTCATTCTTTTCATGTCTCTATATAGAATTTCAATACGTATGTCTTAGATTTTCTGCGGTGGCCCAACCTGCACAACATGGCCCGACTATGATAACATTTTTTGTCTTCACGTAAATGCCTATAACTTTTTTATTTTTCAAGCAATCAGTTCGAAACTTTCCGGAAATATACCTTATTCTTAGGCCTTTGCAATGATGTATTTTGATTTCCAAAATTCCTTTTGATGCGAAAGTTATGGGCAAATTCCAAAACGTGGCCCAACCACGACGACACTCCCCTACACATACTATCATGAAAAACTCAATAATTTTCCAAGCAATTTTAAGGTTTAGGAATTGGTCAAAAAACATGACATTGATCCGAGGCTCGGAGGGCCGTGCCACATATACCAATCGACAAGGTTCGACGAACTGAGCAATGTCTGTCTGTGTGTGTGTGTGTGTGTGTGTGTGTGTGTGTGTGTGTGTGTGTGTGTGTATGTATGTGCGGGGCGCAACTTTTCTATCGCCTGTTTCTCGGAGATGGCTGAACCGATTTGTTCGCTATTACTTTTGTTTGAAAGGTATTATTGCCTTCTATATCACTATTGAATTGTTTCGAGGTCCGACATTTCGTTTGAAAGTTATAAGTAAAAACGTGAAAATTACGTGACACGATTTTCTCCGGAACCTAATGATCGATTTCAACGATCTTGGTATCGAATGAAAGCTCTTGTTAACAATAAATTTTTCGGGTAAATTTTATTGAAAACAAACAAGTAGTTTAAAAGTTATGCTTAAAAAAGCTGTTTTGACAAGGTAATAATTATCGCCTGTTTCTTAGAGATGACTAAACCGATTTAGGCGTTATTAGTCTCATTTGAAAGGTAACATAACCTAATAGATCACTATTGGTTTGTTTTTTGATTGGACGTTTAATTTGAAAATTATCAGCAGATAAGTACAACACATTAAAATTTATAATAATTCATAACGATTCCATCTAAGATTATTTATCTAGTTTGAGTTATTTTGGCATCAAATTAGAGATTTTAATGCTACAAATATATCTGCAAAATTTCAGAAGAATCGGTTTGGCGATCAAAAGATATTAACCCTCCAAAACTCGCGCCAACTTTTGTAATACGGTTACTCGCGTGCACAATGGCCCAAAGCCAAAAAGACATGCGCACTAGAGTTTTGACTGGGAAAACTTGGTTTTAGGTTTATGGAACCTTCGGAAGAATTTCTTGAAATTGAAAATTCTATCATCTGGTGCAATTTAAATTTTGATTAATCCCCCTAAAAGTGAAATAAAAAAAAAATATTTTTCTTCAGTTTCAATATAACACATTGATGTGTTCTGCAATATTTTAGATCATATTATTACAAGAAATTTTGTTGAATACAGTAACCTTCTATCTATTCAGCGAAGATAGAAAAATCTTATTCATTTTATATGAATTTGTAAAATCAGTTTTTTCTATTTTAGCTCTTTTTGTAATCGTTGTATGACTTTTTCATGTATTACAAAATTGTACAAATGGTAAAAATACACAACTTTGATGAAAACAGTATACCTCTATGTTTGCTTGTTTAGGTACTGTAGAACTTTGATTACTCGGCCCTCCGGACCTCGGTTCTATTTCGTGTTTTTCGACCAATTTCTAAACCTTTGTTACATACTATAACAAAGGTAAAAAGTAGAAGGTGCAACAGTGTTTCTTCCATCGATACAACAAACCTGTCATTCCTTTCATCTCATCGTTTAGTGTCACCACCAGGAGCATGTATGCACAAATTGTTGGTTAAGCCCACTTTAGAGCATACCACATAAAGTTTACCATGGGAAAAACATGGTGTTCTCAGATGAACTCCACGCTGTTTGAATGATTGCCCCTGTTACTCAAACAGAGTCGGCCAACAACAATTAGCACTAATGATTGAACACTTTTTATACAGGGCACTTTAATTCGGTGCATAATTACACTTGACAAATCTACAGCTGCGGGCATTGCAGTTTAGTGTTTCGTATTCTGATTTTTTCTATTGTACGGATAAATTATTACTAATAAGGAACCTCTCCCCCCCTTTTTGTTGACCCCCCCAGTGCTGGTTCTCCTATGTCAAGGAACATGTGTGCCAAGATTGATGAAGAACGGTCAAGGCGTTTCGGAGTTATGGCCTCCCCCTATTAGGGACACTCCCCCACCTATTAGGAAACCTCCCTCCCTTTTTGCTGATCCCCCAGTGATGATTCTCTTATGTTAAGATGCATATGCGCCAAATTTGATGAAGAACGGTCAAGGCGTTTCGGAGTTATGACCTCCCCCCTATTAGGGACCCTCCCCCACGTATTAGGAAACCTCGCCCCCTTTTTTTGATCCCCCAGTGCTGATTATCTTATGTTAAGGAACATGTGTGCCAAGTTTAAGGAAAAACGGTCCAGGTGTTTCGGAGTTATGGCCTCCCCCCCTATTAGAGCCCCCCATCTATTAGGGAACCTCCCGTCCTTTTTGATGACCCCCCAGGGCTGATTCTCTTATGTCAAGAAACATGTGTGCCAAGTTTGATGAAGAACGGTCAAGGTGTTGTCAGGTATCAGGTATCAGCATTTGTGGCTCGAGCAGCACGTTCTTCACAATCGTGTGGAAGATTTGTACTTTGCCTATCTTGCCCGTGTCATCATTTACCTGATGAGGACGGAAGGAAAACAGAAGGAATAGGAAGGGGTGGATAGAGAATTTTACAAACACAAAAACACATGGATACCTAGTGATTATTGTACCCCCGAGGGGGTGTTGTAATCCTTGGTAGTTATATTATCAATAGTACACATGATACACATGATAAATGAGAGCCCATTAGCTCAATACCGGTTTCGGTAAGAAACATCAAAATGTCTCGCAATGTCAGTTTCCTGAAATTCGATTCATTTAAGATGTAAGATCCGAAGATCTTCTGACGTAATTGTACTACTGGAAGACAGTTGCAAATTACGTGATACGATGATATAACTACGTGTACAGTAGTTGAATTCACATAAAACACAATAAAAGATTCAGCAAGCTGAATCATAGCCGTGTGATAATTAAGGTTCAAACACGCATCATGAACTCCAGGAAATTTCAAAAGCAGTTTCCACGCTCAAAAACCAAAGATATGTTTACGAAAATTTATCATGGTATTCTGACAGATGCAAAGAACAAAATGATAACTTTCCGCGAACACCCCCCATATTCCGAGCACGAGAACCGCCCTCGAATTCCCACAAATCAATTACGCATTGACCAAACTCGTGACTTTAGTCATGACCTTGAAATGCGGTCAGGCATATATTAATATTTTTTTTTTTTGAAACGATGATTCTACAATTGATGAAGGGACGGTAAGGGAAAGTAATGAAGGATTTTTTCGGGAATGAAGGGGAAGGGTGGAAAGGAAGGGGGGGGGGGGGGTAATAGGTAGCTATGGTTAACAAGTTGTCGTTGTGACTCCTATCTTTTGTCCAATGCTGGAAGGTGCATGGGTCGAACCAAGCTGTAATCAAAGATTATGGGTTCAAATCCGGTTATAATCTCTTCGTAATTGTTTATTCTTCGTGAATAAAATGATATTAGGTACGAGACTCTTTATTTATTTGCAATATATATATATATATATATATATATATATATATATATATATATATATATATATATATATATCAATAGACACAGTTGCCCTAATGATAAAAGAGTCGTCTTTATATTAAAATGATTTTTGTGCGTTGCATGTTACGGAACAAATTATCGAAATCGGCTGACACTCTGTTGAAAACTTTTTGCAAGCCAATAATCGTACTGTTGGCACCAGGCTTGTTATTTCCTCACTCATTGTGCAAAAAGTGCAACTTTTTTCCAATACAATGAGCAGAATCGCTGTCAGAAATAAGAAATAAATCCACACAAACAGACTAAACATAAAGAGAAAAACTGACGCGCAGAACAACTTCTTATTGCGCTCTTTAAATGAGCAACTTTCAGTTTCGCTCTCGGTTCTCTCGGTAGCTACAGCAGTAAGCGTGAAAACAAAACAACCGGTGCACGTACAGAAACTATAGACTGAGAAGCGTCAAGGCAATCAAAAGTCGTTAAATTTTGAATCTTAGCGGAGAATTATTTAATTTCATTTCATTTTTATTTCTTTGTTTATAATGGGACTTTCCTGTAGGTGCGTGTCAAGAAGCAAATGCATGGGAATTCCGATAATGCCATATCTAAAAAACATTTTTCGCACTGTTGCCGTTGTGATATGCCTGACCATATAGATGCAGTTGCGTCCACAGGCAGTTAAACTCAATTGAATATACTAAATGTAAGAATCATGATTCAACTGCATTAACGGATTAATATTTTTCTGATGGCAATGACCGCTATTTACAATCGTCGTTTTTTCTCAACGCACTACCCATGTTAAAACTTCCCGTAATTGTCATACGTCAGCGCATCGCATCAACGTATTCAAAGTGTATTAACATTCTGCTGCTCCTCAATGAGTAGTACAATGTGCGGTTGCTCATACAACTGCGTTCAGTAAGAAACAGAAAAGTCAACATGAAACGGAGAAGAATAAATCGCGTTGAAGACTGAGCACAGTTTGAATTTTTCTCTTCTTTTTTTTACTTCTGAGGAGGAATCATCCCTGGTTGGCACCATAGTTGGTTCGTCGGAGTGGTAGACGCAGTGTTGGAACCATCTTTAAAGTTCTGGAGGGCGTTTACGTTTATCAACTGGAGGATGTCAGGGCACTCGATACGGGCACATCTGCGACAGTCATTGCACGAGAGGTATCGCGGCAAAGCTGGAGTGTGTCGAATCGAAGAAGTTGACAACGTTCCTCATTGTCTCCAAGGTAGAAGGCGTAGAGCATAGCGAACGAATCTACGTTCGATATTTTCGATCCGTAATACAGCGTTGTTGTAGTGTGGATTCCACAGCGACGAGCAGTATTCGAGAGGAGATCGCACTAATGAGCAGTATAAGGCGGTAAGGGATTGCACGCTTCGGAATTCGCTTGTCATGCGGATAATTAGACCGAGCATTCTAGAAGCTCTAGCCACAATGAATGACATGTGCTGTTTATAGGTGAGACGGCAGTCCAGTATTACGCCAAGGTCCTTCACGTGATCGACTCGTGTGATCGGGGTTGAATCAAGGCTGTATTCAAAGTTCAGCGGCTGCAGTTTCCTGGTAAACATCACTACTGAGCATTTTGATGGGTTGAGTAGCATGCGGTTGTATGAGGTGTAGCACGATAAGCATGTAAGAAATATTGTATATCTTTTTTCCAGTTGCGACCCACAGTAACGTAGCCAGGATTTTTTTTGGCATGGCCAAGTCATTATTTTTGACGTAGGACTACGTTCTATTTCAATAGAGTGTCATACTGCGAAAACAAAAATGATCGTTGCTGTTACCTGTTTACTTGGTAATTCTAAGTAAATTTTGCAAAAGTTCCACCAATAAGCTTTAAGATCCACCAAATAACTTTTATTTAATTCCAGGCATCAAATACAGGTATACCTCGATAGTACGTACACCCGCGCATCGTTTAGCGTCCGTACTATCGAAACGTACGTAATATCGAACCACAATTTTTAATGTAAAATATTATTTTTATTAGCCTAAATATTGTCTAGAATTTCCAGATTTTAATATATTATAAAATAAATAATTATCTTGGGAGCGTGTAGGGCGCTATATCTCTACATATTTGCGTTGGTATAAGAGGAAATGCTTATCAACTTAGGGACCAATAGAGAAATGGTTAATTGGTTTCACTGTTACTGGTTTTTGCTGCCGGGTATTGTGACCGGTTAGGAATGTGTGATTATCTACGTCTTCATTAAAATTGCCAAGACGTTTGAAATGGTTTCGCAAAGGGCAATGTTCCCAATTTAATTCTAATGATTATTGAAGCAAATTTTTATTCTCAATTTTCGTTAATAGTGTTTGAGGTCTTCAAGTTCGGAATATTTTATTGCAAGGGATCAGCATCGCTTGCTTTCGTATATATATATATATATATATATATATATATATATATATATATATATATATATATATATATATATATATATATATATATATATATTGTAAATAAATAAAGAGTCTCGTAGGGTCTTTTTCTAATTCCCGTCGTAATAAGGAAAGCCATTCTAATTTTCATCATTTGCTGGATGGATTTAGTGAATGCTCCATAAGTTCTTGTACTGATTTGACTAAAACACACTTACCTTCCGATCCGTGAACTTTGAAATCACTGAAAAGCGACTATTAAAGCATATTATTGAAATTACGCAACTGACTTTATTGCTAAAATTCGTCGTACCGTTTTAAAATCCGTCCAACAAAATTTTTCATCGACCGAACTAAAAATCACAACAATGTTTACGAAGCTAACGCGCATGTATTTGTGTAGGACGGCATGACAAATGTTATTCTACAAAATTTCTGCAGGTCAGGCAAGTTTTTCTGGCTGTAGAATAACGACAATGCCTTGCGTGAGTTATTTTCATTTATGAATGACGGAAATTAGCACGATTAGTCGACATCGTCTTCTTCGTCGCACGAAAAAACGTAGGAAATTTGGCTGGTAGGACTTCTTTAATGATAAAAAGCATTAAATAGATCTCAGCTCACTTTGATTGATTGCGTATGATAGACAACTAACTAAAATATTAGGAAACAACTAGTTTTGCATTGTGTGTCATAAAAATGCTGATATTTTTAATAATTTGTGTTGGATAGGACGGGAATAGGCAATTACGACGATGTAGCAACATACCCTACCTAATATCATTTTATTCACGAAGAATAAACAATCTTCGTCAATAAACTTTCAAGAAAAAATCGTAAACGCTCTGGTGACCTTCCAACTCCAACAACTCAAAGAACTAAACATAGACCAAACTAAGGTACGGGCATCGGTTTTTCAGTCGATTCTATTTTGGGCTCAGTTTTCCACATCCCAGTGGGAAAATCTATTACTATTTCTCACCGATATACGCTACTATGATTGCATATTCCTTTCGTGATAATAAGTTGGTTTTTCAGGTTCAGATAACACGAAAACAGAATAGGCCGAATAATTACAGACATGCCAAAAATACCATCCAACGCCCTACCTTAATGATTATGTATTATACTCTATTAATTCGAATTAATTATAAGGTTCATTATTGAAAAGAGGAAGAGTTTGTAGATAACTTGTAGATAAAAACTAGTTCTACAAATGAGCCGTTCCGAATTATAGAGGTCTACAGACTATTTAGTTAATTTTACAGGAGACACAATTTTCTAAAAAACTTTATAATAAATTCTATACAATTATTTTATCTAAACCAAGTGTTTTAATGTGTAGTGATTGTAAGTGATTCAACATGAGAATATATAAAAATCCCAACTTTTGTCAAAATACACGATTTATTCACACCAATGTACATAGACCATTACGATTTCATATATATTTTCTCCGTAATCCTGAAAACGTTCCGCAACATAGTGGTCTATATCCATGGGATTTGTACATTGCAGTATATTGCGCTGCTGACCGTCTAGCAAGTTGCGGTCTTCGGGAAGGTTATTCAAATGACTACCAGCTTTAGGGTGGTACGGAAAATAGCGCAGAATTGTCTCACTACGTGGCGCTAGTGTATATATAATATTCAAATACCGGCTGTATCTTGCGCTGCTGATTATCTAGAAAGTCGCGGTCTTCGGGAAGGTTATTCGAATGAGCTTTAAGGTAATATCAAAATAGTACAGAATTGCCTCACTACTACAACAAGGCTATGAGAAATAGTTAACTTCAACACTCAATTTTTTTTCTCTGTCTGTAAAAAATCCATCTACCATCTATTAATGTTACTTATTAAAAGGCCAGAAAAATCCCACCAACTCACTTAAGGGGACATGACCGTCTGAAAATTTTGAAAAAATCAATTTTTTTTAATTTTGGATTTTGATTCTGCAGTGTTTTCCGCTTATTTTGATTCTAAATTTGTAATGATCCGACCACGGGAAGTGGCCGAAAAACGATAATACACATAAGCATTCCAGTGCGGCGTGGAATAACTTCGGCGGAATAAAACGCCATTCCTGAAAAACCACGATTTTCAAACTTTATGTACCTTTTTCTGATAAACTACACAACGTATTGGAACAAACTTTTTTGTTTTGTTGGTAGTAGCTTGGCAAAGACTTTTATAACGTTTCAGGTTTGTAAACAAAACACAGCCTGAGAAAAACGAAAAAGAAGAAGAAAAGATGGCTGAAAAATGAAATTTTGTCTTCTTTTTCTTTTTTCTCTGGCTGTGTTTCGTTTACGAACCTCAAAAGTTATAAAAGTCTTTTTATAAGTTTGAAAATCGTGGTTTCCCAGGAGCGGCGTTTCATTCCGCCGAAGTTATTCCACGCCGCACTGGAATGCTTATGTGTATGATCGTTTTTCGGCCACTTCCCGTGGTCAGATCATTACAAATTTAATATCAAAAATAAGCAGAAAAGGCTGCAGAATCAAAATCTGAAATAAAAAAATAATGATTTTTTCAAAATTTTTGGTCGTTTATGTCCCCTTAATATATTGGTCTCAGTCACGTGAAGCATTCCCAGTTACTTTCTAAACATTTTGGACGATTTATGAAAAATTGTATAATCAAGGAAAATTCGGTGCCAACTTTTCAAAAGGGCCAATCTGCAAAATGTAAACAAACCGAGTGAGTGTTTTCTACTGGACTAGCATAGGAAAAGAAACACTCCCACGGTTTGTTTACATTTTGCAGATTGGCTCTTTTGAAAAGCTAGTGCCGGGTTGTTGCATTTTTTTAATTTTTTTAAATCGAAACTTGTAACAACTTAATAGGCAATTGTGTCACATAAATGAATAAATAAATAAATAATTAAATCTATACCTATAAAGAAGGATTTCTGTCTGTCTGTCTGTCTGTCTGTCCGTATGTTCCTTATAGAATCGAAAACTACTGAACCAATCGGCATGAAAATATGCATGTAGAGGTTTTTTGGGGCCAGGAAAGGTTTTAGTGATGGTTAGAAACCCCTCCCCCCACTAAGAGGGGGGGCTCCATACAAATGAAACACAAATTTCTGCATAACTCGACAACTAATCAAGCAAATAGAACAAAATTTGGCATGTGGGTGTTTTCGGTGACAAGAATTTATTCTATGGTAAATTGAGACCCCTCCCCTCTTTATAAGGGGAATTAAAACTCCTCTCCTTTTTAAAAGGAGGGGCTTCCATGCAAATTTCCTCATAACTCGAGAACTAATCAAGCAAATGGAACCAAATTTGGCATGTGAAGGTTTTCGAGGGCAAGAATATTTTCTATAGTAAATTAGGACCCCTCCCCACTTTAAGAGGGGGGGCTCCTGTACCAAAGAAACACAATTTTCCTCATAACTCGAGAAGTAATTAAGCAAATGGAACCAAATTTGGCATGTGGGTGTTGTTGGAGACAAAAATTTTTTCTATGATGAATTGGGACCCCTCCCCGTTTTAGGAGGGGGGGATCCTATACACATGAAATACAAATTTCCTCATAACTGAAGAACTAATCAAGCAAATGGAACCAAATTTGGCATGTGAAAGTTTTCGAGGGCAAGAATATTTTCTATGGTAAATAAGGACCCCTCCCTACTTTAAGAAGGGGGGCTCCTATACAAACTAAATACAAATTTCCTCATAACCCGAGAACTAATCAAGCAAATGGAACAAAATTTGGCACGTGGGTGTTTTTGGAGACAAATTTTTTTTATATGATGAATTGGGACCCCTCCCCACTTTAGGAAGGGGGGCTACCATACAAATGAAATGCAAATTTCCTCATAACTCGAGAATTAATCAAGCAAATGGAACCAAATTTGGCACGTGGGTGTTTTTGGAAACAAAAATTTTTTCTATGATGAATTGGGACCCCTACCCACTTTAGAAGGGGGTGCTTCTACACAAATGAAATACAAATTTCCTCATACTTCGAGAACTAATCAAGTAAATGGAACCATATTTGGCATGTGGGTGTTTTTGGAGGCAACCATTTTTTCTATGATGAATTAGGACCCCTTACCTTTTTAACAGGGGGGGCTCTCATACAAACGAAATACAAATTACCTCATAACTCTAGAACTAATCAAGCAAATGGAACCAAATTTATCATATGGGTGTTTTTGTAGGCAAGAATATTTTCTATGGTATATTTTCTATGGATTTCCCCACTTTAAGAGCGGGGGGGGGGGGGCTCTTATACAAATGAAAAACAAATTTTCTCAAAACTCGAGAACTAATCAAGCAAATGGAGTTTTAGATGGCAGAAATTTTTTCTATGGTGAATTACGACCCCTTCCCCTTTTAAGAGGGGAGCTCCCATACAAATGAAATTCAAATTTCCTTATAACTTGAGAACTAATCAAGCAAATGGAACCAAATTTAGCATGTGGGAGATTTTGGAGTCTTGAATTTATTTTACGATAGTTAGAGACCTCTCACCCCTGTGGTAGGGGGATATGGACTCTCATACAAATAAAACAGAAATTTTTGCGAAACTCAAAAACTAATCGAACTCGAGAAATTCGAGACTCTTCCATGAAACATTAGTCAATACAAGACCACAAAAACTATCTATAGTAACACTAGATCATTCAGGACGAGACGGTCGCGAGTGTTGCCGGTGACCCGCCGTCGGAAGCGCCGCCCACTGGGGGGCTTGCAAAACTCGAGATTGTGACAAAGATCATCCGAGATTCATGATTTATGTACAACACAGGTTAATTTGTGGCAATACGAAGTTTGTCGGGTCAGCTAGTAAATAAATAAATGGTAAATAATAAAATATTAACTAATTTCTTAACTAGTTAAATAGCAACTGTAACCTAAACACCCTTTCCGAAGAAAGCAACTTCTTATAGTTATTACTAAGACACTAGCGCCGCCCATTGAGCAGATTCTTAATTATTTTCCATACAATCTTGAAGGTGATAGTAATTTTATATTTTGAGTCATAAAAATCCTTTTGTTATAATTTTTTCACTGATGAGGACGATGATGATGATAATGATGATGATTTAAAAAAAATTTCTTCACCCGGTTAATCGAGTCTAAAATCCGGATAATCTTGTACGACGTGGTAGGTGAGGTACTCTCATGTACGCCTCGAGGCCTGGAGGTACGATGCTAATCTAATAAGCTAGTCGTCGTATCTTCGCTACATACTGTATACATGCTTTCATAACATGGCATAGAGATTCACTGCTTCATGAAAAAATAATTTTGCTCTTGGTTTTACATGATAAATTGGAAGCCGCTTGCTTCAAGACGTTGTCTCTGGATCGGTAAGGAATACTTCGTGACGAATCTAATGTAAAAAAAAATCTGTGGAATACGATGGAGTCGGAATTTTTGAGATTCAATTGTATTTATTGAGAGAAAAATAGAACTTTAGTTTTCAAATCAAATTAAAAAATATTTGGCAGCACTGGTGCTAAAAAATGCCAATTCTCTTTGAAAATGTAAAAATAGTATCTTTCTAGACTTGATATTTCCGGAGATACGAGCAAAAGAAAATCAGCGGATTTGACGAAAACAAAGCATTTGCTGATAAGGAGGGGGCATAGAGGGAGGGGCAGTCCAATCGGCACCAAACTTGTAATTTTGACTTTTTGCCCCAGAACGGACACTCTGACCAAATTTGGTAAAAATCCAAGAAGATCGATTACACGGGTCTCGGATACTTAGCATGGAATGATCCAAATCTATACCTATAAAAAAGGATTTCTGTCTGTCTGTTCGTATGTTCCTTATAGAATCGAAAACTACTGAACCAATCGGCGTGAAAATTTGCATGTAGAGGTTTTTGGGGCCATGAAAGGTTTTAGTGACGGTTAGAGACCCCTCCCCCACTAAGAGGGGGGGGGGCTCCATACAAATGAAACACAAATTTCTGCATAACTCGAAAACTAATCAAGCAAATAGAACAAAATTTGGCATGTGGGTGTTTTCGGTGACAAGAATTTATTCTATGGTAAATTGAGACCCCTCTCCTCTTTATAAGGAGAATTATAACTCCTCTCCCCTTTCAGAGGGGGGGCTTCCATACAAATTTCTTTATAACTCGAGAACTAATCAAGCAAATGGAACCAAATTTAGCATGTGGGTGTTTTTGGAGGCAACCGTTTTTTCCATGATGAATTAGGACTTCTTACCTTTTTAGGTGGGGGGGGGGGGTTCCTACACAAATGAAAAACAAATTTCCTCATAACTCGAGAACTAAACAAGCAAATGGAACCAAATTTGACATGTAAGTGGTTTTCGAGGCAAGTTTTTTTCTATGGTGAATTCAGACCCCTCTCCTCTTTAGAAAGCGAGTTATGACCCATCTCCCCTTTAAGAGGGTGGGCTTCCATACAAATGAAATGCAAATTTTCTCTTATCTCGAAAACTAATCAAGTAAATGGAACCAAATTTGGCATGTGGGAGTTTTAGATGGCAGAATTTTTTTCTGTGGAGTATTACGACCCCTTTCCCTTTTAAGATGGGGGGCTCCCATATAAATGAAATACAAATTTCCTTATAATTTGAGTACTAATCAAGCCAATGGAACCAAATTTAGCTTGTATGAGATTTTTCAGTCTTGAATTTAATTTATGATAGTTAGAGACCTCTAACCCCTGTGGTAGGGGAATATGGACTCTCATACAAATAGAAGAGAAATTTTTCCAAAACTCAAAAACTAATCGAACTCGAGAAATTCGAGACTCTTCCATAAAACATTAATCAATAACAAGACCACAAAAACTATCTATAGTAACACTAGATCATTCAGGACGAGACGGCCGCGAGTGTTGCCGGCGACCCGCCGTCGGAAGCGCCGCCCGCTGTGGGGAGGCAACTCCCCGCAGAAATCACTACTGTCTAGGTTTATTGATTTTCCTAGGTCTACCTGGGTTTCCTGGAACGAGCGACAGCGAGTAAGGAGAGGATCGCGAAATGGTTTAAGGCTTAAGGTTTTTCGCAAAATGATATTCGGCGTAATGTTGTACAATCATGGCGAATATTACTATCCGCTTTCTGGCTATGCAATGAGGCGACAGGGGAGTTGTTTTCTACTTTACTGTGAGGAAAAATGGCAAATTTGTATATTAAACTACCCATTCCAGGTAACTAATAAGCCTTAACGTAAGCAGCAAATCAGCGTATCTGGCATTTTATACTGCACGTTATTGTATGTTAGCTTTTTGACTGCATAGGTGTTGTAAATTGGCATCCAAAATTGTATTCAAATTCTTCGTGTCGGTAATTAGCTGTAAATTACCATTGTCAGCACTATAAGAAGGTTATCCGTAAAGCAGCTGTTTATTTTGCCAAAATAGCATTTAAGTAGCATTTAAGGCGACATAAATGCTTATTGGCCTACATTAGAATAGCATTGGTGATGCTTATTGGTGACCTGGGATGCTTTCATAGTTACGTAACTGCCAAAATGAATCATCTAAGGTTGAACTCCTCAGAAACTTGCAAAACTCGAGATTGTGACAAAGATCATCCGAGATTCATGATCTATGTACAACACAGGTTAATTTGTGGCAATACGAAGTTTGTCGGGTCAGCTAGTATAATATGCCTGACCTCATTAAAGGTCAAGATAAAACACAAGGTTGGTCATGTAAAATTGTCGGGCGATCACTTTAAGAATTACGAATTGAAAACAAAATTGGGGATATTGTGAGATTTTTGCGTTTAACAAAAACTCTGCTGGCAAAAAATTAAATAAAAGCATTTGAACGCGAAAGTTTTATTTTTTGAACATATTAGGAAAATGGACTAGCATCACTGCTAGGGGGATTGATTACTTCGGATAAAACTTTGGAAAATTGAATGTGAGAACGAAAGGAGTAATTATGTTAAATTTAATTGAAATCGGTGGGATCCCTTGAGATTTATTAGACTTTCGCTTCTCAATCCTCATTTCACTCACTACGAATACTGTCGATTTTTACATCGTTGTTAATTACTTTTAGTAATTTTCAGTATTTTGGATTTGAATATGATTTTAAAAAACAATAGTCGACTTACGCTTATTAACTACTATCACCTAATGCCCAAATTATGGGAGTTTTTTGATCAATCTCTATCACAAGTAAGTCCTTTGCACATAGATCACTATAATGCGGAACAGAATGGCCATTCTGTTCCGGACCAAAAATTCAACATGAAAAAGCAGGTCGGAAACCTGCTATTTTGAAATTTTCATTGTTTATATAGTACATCTAAGCAAAAAGATACGTTTTATGCAAAAATCTCATTTTTGACACAAATGGTCAATAGACCACTATAACGGCTCCGAGCGGCTCATACATAATTCTTTAAAATTTTGCTTGGCTGCGACGCTACAGTCCATTGAATCAAAATTAGTCCAAGTGCTCGAACCACCCTTGGTTAGATTGAATAAGAACGCGAACATGCACTTACCGTTCTAATATGTAGTATAAAATTACCCACGCTTTAGAGCAATCAACGGAATAGAAATTGCATGTATATTTATCCTGTTGAGGATCAAGCAGATAAACGAGCATCTCGTGAATTGATTGCACCATCCGTGGTAGATATTCGAATTCAACTGCAAAAAATATCAATAGTAATTAAGCATACTTTGTGTTTGAATAATGTTTATACATACGAATGTCAATACTCTTTTTCTCGATCAAGGCTAATATATAGTCCAGTGTAAAATTTATTGTCTTTGCCAAACATTTCTTTTGGCAACTGTTGTTGAGCGATGTAAAAATATCTAAACTATACTTTAAAGCTTTTTCAGTCCATTTTAAACATTCCTAGAATATGCGGGCCTATTAGTAAACATGAGTTATGATGACAAATTTTAATTTCGTTAATGTACCGAATAATTTCCTAAATTCCAAAAACACTCTAATAAAACTTCCATTTGACACGATATACTCAGTAAATCAGTATCCGCTGATGTATCATTCAAGCACATTAAATTTGCTTTTAATATATCGATTATTTCATAGTATTTCTTCTCGTTATATAGATTTTCGACCCTGCACAAATTAATTTTGCGTTTGAGTGCTATGATTAGTTGTTGAATTAAACATTTATTGTAAAAGTTATTGTAATGTTGATTCGGCAGGTTAATGTACAGTATTTCTGATTGACTGAAAATTAGTACCATCATCTGAAATACAAATTTAAAAATATATGGTCTCATGAAAGATGATTTTCAAATTGTAACCTGGTCAAGCTCCTTCAATGCTCCGTAATAATCATGCTTTTGCATGCAAATTAGATAACTAAGCCACAGATATCGAGAATGATGTAACAGAAATTGTGTCACAGGAAGGCACGATAAATAAAACCTCATATGATTAAGAATCTGAATGTATTCGAGTTCTGAAAAGCTGAAAATATGAAGGAATAAATCTATTAGTGGTTGATATTAAATTATAGAATCTACCGCATGTATTTCAATTTTATTTGGCGTATATTTAGAAAACTCGCGTAACTTTTCAAAAGGACCTAAGTAACAATGAGACATTCTCTTTGTGCTTCTTCTCCTTCGCTTGCCACGACGGTGCAAATGCATTTTAAAAAACCCGAAATAATCCACCTAGCGGCATGACCTGGCCTTTCTACTAGATCATTTTTTTATTTCTTAGTATCGGCATATGTATCTATAATTCGGTTAGCCATATTTCTAAACTTCAATTTACTGCGAGCAACTATTGTATTTTCCTTACCCCAGAATGAATATATGTAGTAAATCAATAATTCAAAAACCAAAGTGTCACAAATATTTCCGATTGCGGGTAACAGTAAGAGAAGAAAATTAGGGTAATTGATCTTGAATGGACTTATTTAGCGCTTTTTAACACCAACACTCGTGGTAGTGGATTCGAATCTTAGTAGAATCAAGCCATTCGATGTCAAGTGACTTTAGCATGGGTTTATTCTCAGGCCCCTCCACATTACCCTTTCTTCATGCTGAATATATTTACCTACTGAAGCCTCCTGACAGTGCAAATGTCCCTCCTATAGTTAATTGTACTGGTCAGAGGTACGAATGAGTCCTCGCCAGGGACGGCTATAATATGGGATGGTACTGGCAGCGAAGAATAAGTGGGTAAAGTAGATCAAGCTTTGAAGAAAGGGTAAACCCCAATACACACAAGCACGCATAAATTTAATAAGCATATCGCTCACTCAATAGCGATTATAGCAAAAAGAAATGCAGTGCAGGTCATACAGCAAACAACCGGGCGATATTACAATAGATCAACTATACTGGTCGCAGTAATGAGTCCACACATGAAAAAAAAAAACACCAACACTCACACTCCTGCTTAATTTACTCGTCATTTATAAATAATATGTGGTGATGTTACTATTTGTTGGAAAGTAGCACCTTTTTCTACATTATCAGTACTATAAAAAAGTATAATTAATGAAACTTTTATTAAATATATCGTTTTTTGTCAAAGCCTTTTTTTGATCATGAATGGACCCAAAATGATCTTGAATGGACCTATTTCTGATTTTTGAATGGACCTAAATTAGGATTGTCATAGTTTCTTCCATGTAACTGAACAAAATAATAACAATTTTTTCTTCAATAGTACAACTATACTACTGCTATTTATTAATAGGACACAAGGTTGAACAGGTTTTACCTTTCTTATACGCTGTTAGAAAGGTATGAAAGTCGTTTGAAAAATATGAAATCGGTCGCCGAGGGTCTTGTTTTTATGTCATTAATTTCAGCCCAACAATTGAACAATGTTTCGTATGTGTTGTGTATGTTTCTGTGTGTGTCATTTGTATATTGGAAATTTATTATTACCTGTTGTTCAGATACGGTTGAAACGATTTCCACGTCATAAAAATTTTATCTCGCCTATTAGTTTCAAAAATTTAAACCATTCACAAAAAAATATGTAAAATAACTTGTATTATACGCAGTTTATCAAGTAAAGCGGGAATTTAAGTTATTGTTTATTGAATATTTCGAAAGGTAAGATTTTTACTGACATAGGACTACGTCTTACTGCAAAGATTCAAAAGGTTTGCGACAGCCCCTGTTGAACATTTTAAACATAAAACCGTTCCAATCATGAAAAATTCGTTGATTACTGGTAATTATTCAATTTTTGACACATTTATATGGAATTTTTATATGGAATGGAATGGTGTAGATTTTGCCACGGTTTCGATTTTGGCAGCATTTGTTGTCAAATTCGAAATCATATCATACCATTTAGGTGCTTGATAAAATTAGACTTGGTAATTCTACTAGGTTTATAGGTTAGGTTAGAAACTAGGTTTTAATTCTGAATGATAGTCGATGAAGAACTATACCAGATAGAAAGTAAGAAGTTTCAAAAATGGATATATTATATATCAGGATCACTTAATTTATGTGGAGAGGGAGGTATTAATTTGTGATTTAAGAAAATTTTACATCCCCCAAGAAAAGAATCAGAGGGGTTGTGTATAAGATACGACCACGGATGACGTAGTATAACGTTTGTTTGTCCGGTTGTATGATTTTGAATATTTTACTAACCTGATTTTTAATCTATCTGTCAATCGATCAAAACGTGATGTGAAGTCAACCTGCTTCCTTATAGGCGGAATATAATTTAACTTTATTCTAAACCTCATAATTATTTTAACTAAACTATTTAGAAAATTAACAAATACAATATTATTTTTTTAGGCATATTCAGATCGAAAACGGTCCATGTCATTATTCAGGCCTGTACCTAAATTCGAAATCTTCCGCTGACGCACAGAGGATTTTATTGCCAAACCGGGTAATTTTGTAGGTCGGTTGGGCATCGCAGTTTCACGAGGGTGATGAAGTTGGCGTTCTTTACCATCAGGAGTGGCTGCTTCTTTTTACTCAGACGAGTCTGGTTTTCTGACTACAGGAGCCGGTTGACTTTTATTGGCCTTAGGCTTTTCGGTGAGCGTGCTAAAGGTGTTTTGAAGCTTTGGTATATGCTTATATGTTTGATTAACGTGTTTAGACTATTTCTTTTATCTGAGTTTTGTCAAAACTTAAGCTAATTTATCGCTGTATTTATATGGAAAACACAGGACGTTATTCGTTCATGAAAAAAAAAGTGATTCCAACCATTTTTACGATGTTGCCCGTAGAGTGTTATGCAGGGATAACCACTTTAAATAGAGTTTGGAATATTACCTTCGTAATTTATTCCGAAGTTCCAATATTAGGGTTTCCTATACCATAAAGCTATATATAAATCTTCGGAATTGTATTCTCAAATAACTTCTTTCATTCTTCTGCGCATTACTTTTAATGATACAAAAATTGTCCCGTTTCGGATTTGGGATTTTTTTTACATAGGATGACCAAATTGGGAAAATTTTACTCTACTTATGTAGATTACCAAAAGTGCTTCGTGCTAAAACAAATACGTAAAATCCAATTGAAAAACTTAAGTGTAACTGCTTTTCTGCTAAATGCGAATGACGCAAAAATAGCTCTTTTTTAACAGAAGGCAATTAGTATCCCTCTTATCTTTTGATCCATCTTATCTTTTATCAATAATGGTTAAAATTTTTGTACAATACTGAGAATAAATTAAGTTTACATTATTTTAACGAGAAATTAGCCCTCAGTAAGTATTGATGATCACGATGATTGCTTCAGGTGTGTTAGTAAATAAGTTTTCGTAGCTCTATAGTTGGAATTCTTGAAGTTTAGCACGGTAAATTCACTAAGATAAATGTTATTTTGCCTTACCTTATTTATAATCTTTCATATGCAACTCGACTTTATAAAAAAAAATTTCCTCTGATGAGAAAACTGTTTATGAAAATATGCACATCAAAATCACCTCAGCATAAAACATAAATCATACAATACACACACAACATTAATCTGATTCCGTATCGCAGCTACATAAGCCTTTTAAATAAAACCGGCGACAGTTCTTCACTTGAAATTCAGTAGGTATTTAAATATATTTTACTGTTGCACAACCATATCTAGAAATTTTTTCATCAAAATTTCGGTTAATTGATAGAGTTTTGCAAAACATCAAAGCACACAAGCACCTAATTCACATACGCACGAACGAAACAGACCCAACATGCACCTAGGCATGCACTCAAGAAAAATGTGTACGTAAAGCCTGCATAAACTCTTGCGTAGTTTTCATCCACCGAATTTTCCGCGAGTTTGCTTTTCAGCTGTTTTAACTCATATGAGTCGTTTGATGTGAATATCTAGTAAATTTTATCTATTTTACTTTCAAACATAAAGTGAAATGCATGCCGACTACAAATCAGATGTTTCCATAATTATTCCGGTAAACGAACGTATCGATTTTTAGAGTGCGTTTATCTCATGCGGCAGAGGCGATATTCGTTTTCTTTCTTTCACCCATTCCTTCTAGTATAATGTCCGAATTCGTCATTTTTTCAGTGATGCCATATGAAACACTAAAATTATTGTTTTTTCCCTATATAAAATTAGAAATCCAACTGAGGGTATGGCAACATTGTGATGTTGTGTTAGGGACCTGTTGTGTCATTCTTGCTCGATTACGACAGCGCCAGCTCCGCTTGTCAAGATTTGCAAGCACCACCCTCCTTTGCAAATAACGACTACGAAATGCACACAACTAGTGTACCAGGATATATCTGAGCCTTTAATTTACGACTACTCAGCTGCAGATTTCCGTGCCTTTAATCAGTTCATTGCACAAACAGACTGGAATGACATTTTTCACGATAAAGATATTGACAGAGCCGCTGAGGTTTTTACGCATATCGTCCTGTACGCCATTGATCAATTTGTCCCCAAAAGGACACTTCGACCCGTACCTCAGCTTCCTTGGACGAATGACCGACTTAGGCATCTCAAATCACTAAAAATATCTGCCTTAAAAAAGTTCAACAAGCATCGTACAGCTCACAGCAGATCACAGTACATTTCCGCCAAGAAACGCTATAAAAACCTCAACTTAAAACTTTTTCGAGCATATCAACGCCGAGTGCAACTAAGTCTGAAAAGCAACCCAAAAATGTTTTGGAAGTTCGTGAATGAGCAGAAAAAAGAATCCGGTTTGCCCACCTCCATGTCTTTCGGTGATAATACAGCTGACACCACTCAAGGTATCTGTGACTTATTTCGCGATCAATTTAGCAGTGTTTTTGTTTCCGAAACTTTAACTAGTGGTCAAGTAGAACTGGCTTCCACAAATGTCCCATGTCACATATCAGTAACCATGCATCCCAACATCTCAAACGAAACAACCAGTAGTACCTGTGCCAAACTGAAATGCTCCACCAATTTTGGCCCAGATGGAATCCCTGCAATCGTACTAAAAAAATGCTCAAATTGCCTTTCTGTTCCTTTAACGTACCTGTTCAATTTATCACTCGGCTCAGGTACCTTCCCAAAATGCTGGAAGCAATCCTTCGTCTTTCCAGTGCACAAAAAAGGTAATAAAGCAAGCTGCTGCAACTACCGTGGAATCGCGTCTCTGACCTCCGTTTCCCAATTGTTCGAAAAGATTACACTCGACTTTTTTACTAACTATTGTCGTAATTTTATAGCGGAGGAACAACATGGGTTTATTTCTACGCGCTCTACAAACACTAATCTTATGGTGTATTCATCTGCAATCATCCATGCGCTGCAACAACGTCTCCAAGTTGACGCTATACATACAGATTTTTCTGCTGCATTTAATAAACTAAACCACCAAATTGCAATTACTAAGCTTGAACGTTTTGGATTTTCTGGCTCCATACTGAATTGGATACGCTCGTACTTGGATGACCGCAAGATGGCAGTAAAAATCGGTGACTCTCAATCGATATTTTTTGCCGCAACATCTGGAGTTCCGCAAGGAAGTCATTTAGGTCCCTTAATATTCCTACTATACCTGAATGATATCCACCTACCCATTGAATGCCAGAAATTATCTTATGCCGATTACTTTAAATTGTTTCATATTATACAAAACGTAGACGACCAAATCTTTCTTCAAAAGCAACTGGATAACTTTTACTCATGGTGCGTTACCAACCGAATGGTTTTGAATGCTTCGAAATGCTCTGTGATCTCATTTTCTCGAAAACGCTCTCTTCTATCATACGATTATAAAGTGTCTGGTCAAATATTGAATAGAGTAACTGTGGTCAAAGATTTAGGCATCTTATTGGATACTAAGCTTACCTTCAAAGAACACATCGCTTACATTTCTGCAAAGGCTGGGCGCGCTCTAGGTTTCATGTTTCGTGTAACTAAATTATTCAAAAACGTCCATTGTCTTAAATCGGTGTACTGTTCTCTGGTTCGCTCAGTTTTGGAATATGGATCTATTATCTGGGCACCATATTACAAAATGGCATTCAGAAAATTGAAGCAATTCAACACAAATTCTTGCGGTTTGCCCTTCGCTTCCTTCCATGGAATGATCCTAATAATTTACCTTCTTATGAAAGACGATGTCAGCTAGCTGGACTTGACCTGCTAAGCGTTCGTCGCGATGTTGCTAAGGCTACCTTTGTTGCCGATCTAATTTGCTCGGATATTGACTGCCCCGATCTGCTTAACCGTCTCAATTTCAATGTGAGGCCTCGAAATTTACGTCGTATTAATCTCCTGTTCATCCCTGGCTCTCGCACAAACTACGGCCACAATGAACCGTTAGTAAGTGTATGTCGCGTGTTTAACGTTTGTAATGATGAATTCGATTTCAATGTCTCTCGTGCTACGTTAAAGAAGAAATTTCGTCTTGTTATATCTGCCTCATAAGTATTTAATCAGTGTGTATAAATTAGGTATTATTTGTGAATTAGCGCATAGGATAGTATATAAGCAATGTTGTACTGTAGGATGTCATGTTATCTGTTGTACAATTAAAAGATGAGAGATTTTGTGCCCACGGGAGAAGATACAAAGACATAGAGTATCACTCCCGAGGGCTTTTCCCTACTCCACAGAAAATAAACAGAAAATAATGTGTTAGGGAAAAAAACCAACATATTTTGGTAAAGCTCTCGAGTGACTCAAGTTTTAATGTTTTTGTTCATACTTGAAAGATTAACAAAGTAAACGTATGCGACAAGTACGTCGTATGCTCGATTCGCGTCTTTTTGTTCACAATTTTTCGCAGTTGTGTATTGTTATGCTATTTATTTGCCGGTGCGAATAAGATTTATTAATACAAAGTGAAAAGGGACGGAAACGGAAAGCACTGCGAGCTGCTCTTCTGCGTGAGCGAAAAAAGCGCACATTGGCAGTAGAAGAACATTCTAAAGAATATAAACCTTGTGAGGTATGTTTAAAACATATTTTTAGTGCTACTGTCCGTTGTCTATACATATTATGATTCGCGAAGCTTACGTGTACCTAAGATCTATAATCTCTTCAATAGTATTTGCGTTCAAATATTTGTCTTCATCGTTGTTAAACAATGCTATAAGTATATTTTTAAATATTTTTCTATGTAAATAAAAACTAAATTTTCGAAAATAGTAATCTGATTAAAGTCTTAAGAATGCAATAGAACTCTGTTATATTCACTAGTTCATTTATTTATTTACTAGCTGACCCGATAAACTTCGTATTGCCACTAATTAAACAATGTTGTACATAAATCGTGAATCTCGAATGACCTTTGTCACAATCTCGAGTTTTGCAAGTTGCTGAGGAGTTCATGGGTGTTTTAATATATATATAGCCTAATTAATATATAGCCTAAAATATGCTCTAAAATATGTTGAAGTGTTATCGATACGGACACTCTTTCGAATTTAAGAAAAATCTTCAAAATTTGACAAATTTTTCGAAAATACCCAAATTTTATTTTCTTTCAATAAAACTCAAACAAAATCTAATTCTACGTATAATTTGGAACAAAATATGTCATATAAACTTTTTTCTAGGCCCAGCCGTTCTCAAGTTATTGTTAATTCAAGTGTTAAAATCTAAACATTATGTCCTAGGGTAATTCTACGCGAGGTATCCGAGAACCATGTAATCGACCTTTACTCAGACTATTCGTTTTAGGTCAAAAAAGAAAAACCCGAAATTGGCACCGGTTAGTCCTCCCCACGGTTAATAAGAGCACCTCCTTTTCACAGAAAAATAATTTTTGTTGAACCCTCTTATTTTCTTTCAGAGATATAAGTCTGGAAATATTTGGTTTAAGAAAAAATCATCTTAACATTTCCAAAGAAAATTGACCAATATTTTTTGATATTTGATTTGATATTTTTTTAACGGCAGTGCTACCAAATACTTTTTAGTTAGATTTGAAAACAAAATTTATTTTCTATAGCTCTTCATCAGATTTTAGAGTATAATTTGGGCTATCTTTAAAAAAATATGAGACAAATCTGAGGGAACATGTTTTGAGATAATTCTCGTTTTATGATTTTTATCACGGTTTTTCATGAAATCTTGAAGTTTTTTCATTCAGTGTAGGGTAATTGATCTTGAACGGATCTATTTAGCGCTTTTTAACACCACCACTCAAACTCCTGCTTAATTAACTGTCATTTATAAATAATATGTGGTGATGTTACTATTTGTTGGCACCTTTAGTAGCACTTTTTTTCTACATTATCAGTACTTTAAAAAAGTTTAATTGATGAAAGTTTTATTAAATATATCGTTTTTTGTCAAAGCCTTTTTACCTTTGTTATACTATATAACAAAGGTTTAGAAATTGGTCGAAAAACACGAAATTGATCCAAGGCCCGGAGGGCCGAGTCACATGTACCAATCGATAGGGTTCGACGAACTGAGCAATGTCTGTGTGTGTGTGTGTGTGTGTGTGTGTGTGTGTGTGTGTGTGTGTGTGTGTGTGTGTGTGTGTGTGTGTGTGTGTGTGTGTGTGTGTGTGTGTGTGTGTGTGTGTGTGTGTGTGTGTGTGTGTGTGTGTATGTATGTGTGTATGTGTGTATGTGTGTTCGCACCGAATTTTCTATCGCCTGTTACTCGGAGATGGCTGAACCGATTCGACCGCTATTACTTTTGTTTGAAAGGTATTATTGCCTAGTATATCACTATTAAATGGTTTCGTGGTCTGACTTTTCGTTTGAAAGTTATAAGCAAAAATGTGAAAACTACGTGACACGGTTTTCTCCGGAACCACGCAACAAATTTTAACGATATTAGTACCAAACGAAAGCTCTTACTATTACTAAACATTTTGCTAAGCTTTATTGAAAACGGACAAGCAGTTTAAAAGTTAGCCTTGAAAAACTTGTTTTGACTAGGTACAAATGAACGCCTGTTTCTCAGAGATGGCCAAACCGATTTACACGCTGTTAGTTTCGTTTGGCAGGTAATATAGCCGGATAGATCACTATAGAATGGTTTTCTGATTGGACGTTTAATTTGAAAGTTATGAGCAATCGAATACACCACACCAAAATTAACAATAATTTATAATGATTTTAACCAAGATAATTTACCAAATTTCAATTATTTTAATATCAAACGAGAGGTTTTCACACTACGAATATATATGCAAAATTACGTAAGAATTGGTTTTACCGGTCAAAAGATATTAACCCTCGAACACTCGCGCCTACTTTTATAACACGGTCACTTGCGCGCACAATAGCCCAAAACCAAAGAAAACGTGCGCACTAGAGTTTTGACTAGGAAAACTTGGTTTTAAGTTGATCAAACCTTTGGAAGAGTTTCTCAAAATTGAAAGCTCTATCGTCTGGTAGAATTTAAATTTTGATTAATCCCCCTAAAAGTGAAATAAAAAAAATTATTTTCCTTCAGTTTCAATACAACACATTGATGTGTTCTGCAAACTTTTATAGCATATTATTACAAGAAATTTTGCTGAAAACAGTAACCTTCTATCTCTTCAGTGAAGGTAGAAAAATCTTATTTATTGTATATGAATTTGTAAAATCAGTTTTTCTATTAACTCTTCTTGTAATTGTATGACTTTTTCATGTATTACAAAGTTGTACAAATAATAAAAATACACAACTTTGCTGAATTTAGTATACCTCTATGTTTGCTTGTTTAGGAACTGTAGAACTTTAATTGTAAAAAATAACCTGATTTTGACCCCGAATTACTCGATTATCAACAGACGGATACATCTTAAACATTTTACATTTGCTGGTAGTTTTGCTGCATACAGACACCATTTTCCATATGAAGAAACGAGAGAAAATTCCAGTTGGGCTCAATTGCGGTACACCTCACATGCTACTTGCTTCGTTTCTGTGATGTCGGTTTATGCTAATCTTGTTTCCTAACAATTTAAAGTATTAATGCATTAAATAATTCTGACATTTTGCTCATAACAAGTTTACTGAAGAATATACGTTAGTATATACGTAATATACGATTTGTAACTTTATAACAATATGGCATTCAAAAACCTACACTTGTTGTACAAAATACAACAGCGTGAGTAACCGAAAGTTAATAAAAATTGATGAAATTTATTCAAGAAAACTTTATTGTTGTGAATCAAATAGAATGGCATTACAGGAAATTATGCATAGTTGAAAAACTTATAAACTAGACCTTTACTATGCAATGCATATGTTAAAGAATAATATTTCATCTTACAACTTACTTTTACTTGGACTTACCCTCATTAGTAACAACTTACTCAGTAATTTCATGAGAAAAGGAACTATCAAATTTTATAAGTGCTTCTATTTGGTTCAAATTTTGTAAACTTATTCAATTTCCAAAAATTTCATGTAAGCCAAACGTGTCGATTTCTATCTCAAATAGCAAGTAAGATCGTGTAACAAAGGTTCCTTTCACCACTAGGTGGATTAAATCAGGTTTTTTGATCTTGAATGTACCCAACATGATCTTGAATGGAACTATTTCTGATTTTTGAATGGACCTAAACTAGGATTGTCATAGTTTCTTCCATGTAAATGAACAAAATAATAACAAAGATTTTTTTTCAATAGTACAACTATACTACTGCTATTGATTAATAGGACACAAGGTTGAACAGGTTTTATCTTTCTTATACACTGTTAGAAAGGTATGAAAGTCGTTTGAAAAATAAAAAATCGGTCACATTCGCCGAGGGTCTTGTTTTTATGTCATTAATTTCCTAACAATTGAACAATGTTTCAATGTTTTGGTATGTGTTGTGTATGTTTCTGTGTGTTTCATTTGTATATTGGAAATTTATTATTACCTGTTTATTTATTATTAACGATTTCCACGTCATAAAAATTTTATCTCGCCTATTAGTTTCAAAAATTTAAACCATTCGTTAAAAAGTATGTAAAATAACTTGTATTATACGCAGTTTATCAAGTAAAGCGGGAATTCGAGTTTTTGTTCATTGAATACTTCGAAAGGTAAGATTTTTACTGACGTAGGACTACGTCTTACTGCAAAGATTCAAAAGGTAAAACATAAAACCGTTGCAATCGTGAAAAATTCGTTGACTAGTGGTAATTATTCAATTTTTGACACATTTATACGGAATTTATTGCGCACAGAGGATTTTGTTGCCAAACTGGGTAATTTTGTAGGTCGGTTGGGCACCGCAGAGTTTCACGAGGGTGATGAAGTTGGTGTTCTTAACCATCAGAAGTGGCTGCTTCTTTTTACTCGGACGAGTCTGGTTTTGTGACTACAGGAGCCGGTTGGCCTTAGGCTTTTCGGTGAGCGTGCTAGGTGTTTTGAAGCTTTGGTATATGCTTATATGCTTGATTAGCATGTTTAGACTATTTCTTAGGCGACATCCATTTAGTACGTCACGCAAATTTTTACCAAAATCAACACCCTCTTCCCCCCTTGTCACATTTCGTCACATATTCCCCCTGAGAAAATACGTCACGTCACGGCAACCCCCCCCCCCCCTCTTCACAACAAAAAAAATTAAATATTCATTCCAACCTTTTTACCTTTGTTATAGTATATAACAAGGTTTTTATTTAAGACCATCAAATGAATGTCAGCAAATAAAAAACCTGATTTAATCCACCTAGTGGTGAAAGGAACCTTTGTTATACGGTCTTACTTGCTATTTGAGATAGAAATCGACACGTCTTCGGAACATAATTCATCTATTGGTTAACGTTGCGTAGTGCGTTGGTTTACATAAAATTTTTGGAAATTGAATAAGTTTACAAAATTTGAACAAAATAGGAGCTCTTTGATAGGTCCTTTTTTCATGAAATTGCTGAGTAAGTATAAGTAAGTTGTTACCAATTTGAGTAAGTACAAGTAAAAGTAATTTGTAAGAGTAAATATTATTCTTTAATAAAGGTCAAATAAAGGGATTAATAAAGGTAAAGGACTAGTTTATAGGTTTTTCAACTATGCATAATTTCCTGTAATGTCGTTCTATTTAATTCACATCAATAAAGTTTCCTTAAATAAATTTCATCAATTTTTATTAACCTTCGGCTACTCACGCTGTTGTATTTTGTACAATACGTGTAGGTTTTTGAATGCCATATTGTTATGAAGTTACAAATCATTGTTTAACTAATATGCAAAATGTCATAATTACTCAATGCATTAATACTTTAAATTGTTGAGAAAATAGATCAGCATAAACCGACGTCACAGAAACGAAGCAATCAGCATGTGAGGTGTACCGCAGTTGGCCCCAGCTGGAATTTTCGCTCGTTTCTACATATGGAAAAATGGTGTCTGTATGCAGCAAAACTATCCGCAAATGTAAAATGTTTAAAATGTATCCGTCTATTGGTAGTCGAGTAATTCGGGGTCAAAATCAGGGTAATTTTTATACTCAAAGTGCTACAGTTCCTAAACAAGCAAACATAGAGGTATACTGTACTCAGCAAAGTTGTATGTTTTTACTATTTGTACAACTTTGTAATACATGAAAAAGCCATACAATAATTATAAAAAGAGCAATAAGAGAAAAACTAATATTACATATTCATGTACAATAAATACACTCAAGTACTTTTTTTACACAGTTTAGTTTTTTGAGTATTAAGAACGGGGTAACTTAGAGACCATTCATTTATTTCTCAATACATTTGGGAGTAGCTCGACATTCCTCACGTAGGTTGTAAATAGTTCCTTAGCTGCACCGTTTTCGAGTAATCGAAAAAAACAAACCGTGTAAAAAAAGACTTGAGTGTAAGATTTTTCTATCATCGTTGCAGAGATAGAAGGTTATTGTCTTTAGCAAAATTTCTTGTAATAATATGCTCTATAACTTTGCAGAACACAACAATGCACAGTCGGACGACTTGAAAAATAGGCGGACATCAGCTTTTGCAGCGAAACTACTTTGCACTCTTCAGAAAAAAGTTGTATTTTTACTATATCTTAAACTTTACTGAACATCAGAACTACGTAAAAATGGAAATAAGCAAGTAAAATTAGGAAAACTGATATTAAGGGGGTTTGTTATTGTGTAGCTCAATATCTTTTTTCCCTTAAGGGATAGAAACTTTTTTCCTTCACCAAATACTCTTTAAATAACGTTTTCGACCACTTTTCCTTAGAGACTGTTTATTTTGGACCTAAAATAAAAAAGTTAATCTATACCTATAAAGAAGGATTTCTGTCTGTCTGTCTGTCTGTCTGTCCGTATGTTCCTTATAGAATCGAAAACTACAGAACCAATCGGCATGAAAATATGCATGTAGAGGTTTTTTGGGGCCAGGAAAGGTTTTAGTGATGGTTAGAAACCCCTCCCCCCACTAAGAGCGGGGGCTCCCATACAATTGAAACACAAATTTCTGCATAACTCGACAACTAATCAAGCAAATAGAACAAAATTTGGCATGTGGGTGTTTCCGGTGACAAGAATTTATTCTATGGTAAATTGAGACCCCTCCCCTCTTTATAAGGGGAATTATAACTCCTCTCCTCTTTAAAAGGGGGGGCTTCCATACAAATTTCCTCATAACTCGAGAACTAATCAAGCAAATGGAACCAAATTTGGCATGTGAAGGTTTTCGAGGGCAAGAATATTTTCTATAGTAAATTAGGACCCCTCCCCACTTTAAGAGGGGGGGCTCATGTACCAAAGAAACACAATTTTCCTCATAACTCGAGAACTAATCGAGCAAATGGAACTAAATTTGACACGTGGGTGTTCTTGGAGACAAAAATTCTTTCTATGATGAACTGGGACCCCTCTTCGCTTTGGGAGGGGGGGCTCCTATACAAATGAAATACAAATTTCCTCATAACTCGAGAGCTAATCAAGCAAATGAAACCAAATTTGGCAGGTGAAAGTTTTCGAGGGCAAGAATATTTTCTATGGTGAATTAGAACCCCTCCCCACTTTAAGAGGGGGGGCTCCTATACAAACGAAATACAAATTTCCTAATAACTCGAGAACTAATCAAACAAATGGAACCAAATTTGACACGTGGGTGTTTTTGGAGACAAAAATTTTTTCTATGATAAACTGGGACCCCTCCTCACTTTAGGAGGGGGGCTCCTATACAAATGAAATACAAATTTCCTCATAACTCGAGAGCTAATCAAGCAAATGAAACCAAATTTGGCATGTGAAAGTTTTCGAGGGCAAGAATATTTTCTATGGTGAATTAGGACCTCTCCCAACTTTAAGAGGGGGGGCTCCTATACAAAGGAAATACAAATTTCCTCATAACTCGAGAACTAATCAAGCAAATGGAACCAAATTTGGCACGTGGGTGTTTTTGGAGACAAAATTTTTTTCAATGATGAATTGGCACTCCTACCCACTTTAGGAGGGGGGGCTCCTATACAAATGAAATTCAAATTTCCTCATAACTCGAGAACTAACCAAGCAAATAGAACCAAATTTGGCATGTGGAGGTTTCTGGAGGCAAAAATATTTTCTATGGTGAATTAGGACTCCTCCCAACTTTACGAGGGGGTGCTTCTACACAAATAAAATACAAATTTCCTCATAATTCGAAAACTAATCAAGCAAATGGAACCATATTTGGCATGTGGGTGTTTTTGTAGGCAAGAATATTTTCTATGGTATATTTTCTATGGATTTCCCTACTTTAAGAAGGGGGGGCTCCGATACAAATGAAAAACAAATTTTGGACGCAAGATTTTTTTCTATGGTGAATTGAGACCCCTCTCTTCTTTAGAAAGCGAGTTATGGCCCATCTCCCCTTTAAGAGGGTGGGCTTCCATACAAATGAAATGCAAATTTCCTCTTATCTCGAGAACTAATCAATCAAATGAAACCAAATTTGGCATGTGGGAGTTTTAGATGGCAGAAATTTTTTCTGTGGTGAATTACGACCCCTTCCCCTTTTAAGAGGGGAGCTCCCATACAAATGAAATTCAAATTTCCTTATAACTTGAGAACTAATCAAGCAAATGGAACCAAATTTGGTATGTGGGAGATTTTGGAGTCTTGAATTCATTTTACGATAGTTAGAGACCTCTCACCTCTGTGGTGAGACTCTCATACAAATAAAACAGAAATTTTTGTGAAACACAATAACTAATCGAACTCGAGAAATTTGAGACTCTTCCATAAAACATTAGTCAATACAAGACCACAAAAACTATCTATAGTAACACTAGATCATTCAGGACGAGACGGTCGCGAGTGTTGCCGGTGACCCGCCGTCGGAAGCGCCGCCCACTGGGGGGCTTGCAAAACTCGAGATTGTGACAAAGATCATCCGAGATTCATTATTTATGTACAACACAGGTTAATTTGTGGCAATACGAAGTTTGTCGGGTCAGCTAGTTTGTCTATATATTGACCCACCCCCTTGATGTAATTTTTTTTATCTAACAAAAAAATACAATAAAAACCAAGAAACTTTTGCGAAGACACTAATGCGGAAAACTTAATAGTTTCGCCGCAAAAGCTGATGTCCGCCTATTTTTTAAGCCGTCCCACTGTGCAATGTGTTATATTGACACTGAAGAAAAATATTTTTTTTTCACTTTTAGGGGGATTAATCAAAATTTAAATTCCACCAGACGATAGAGCTTTCAATTTCAAGAAACTCTTCCAAAGGTTCAATAAACCTAAAACCAAGTTTTCTCAATCAAAACTCTAGTGCGCACGTTTTCTTTAGTTTTGGGCTATTGTGCGCGCGATTAACCGTGTTACAAAAGTTGGCGCGAGTGTTCGAGGGTTAATATCTTTTGACCGGTAAAACCAATTCTTATGAAATTTTGCATATATATTCGTAGTGTCAAAACCTTTCGTTTGATATTAAAATAATTGAAATTAGGTAAATTATCTTAGTTAAAACCATTTTAAATTATTGGTAATTTTGGTGTGGTGTATACGGTTGCTCATAACTTTCAAATTAAACGTCCAATCAAAAAATCATTCAATAGTGATCTATCCGGCTATATTACCTTTCAAATGAGACTAATAGCGCATAAATCGTTTTGGCCATCTCTGAGAAACAGGCGATAATTATTACCTTGTCAAAACACGTTTTTAAGCGTAACTTTTAAACTACTTGTTTGTTTTCAATAAAATTTCCTGAAATTTTTTATAATTTAGCAAGAGCTTTCATTTGGTACTAAGATCATTGAAATCGGTTGTGTGGTTCCGGATAAAATCGTGTCACGTAGTTTTTACATTTTTGCTTATACCTTTTAAACGAAACATCGGACCACGAAGCAATTCAATAGTGATATACTAGGCAATAATGAGTGTACCCCATTAGGCATAATAGACGTAAGGCATAAATACGTTAGGCATAATGGACTTTAGGCATAATGGACGTTAGGCATAATGGACGTTAGGCATAATGGACGATAGGCATAATGGATGTTAGGCATAATGGACGTTAGGCATAATGAACAATGTTTTTGTTTGTAGGATACGAGACCACTGCACTTAGATCTATAGTGGTAGATCTACACGGGTGATAGGTAATGGCCGTTAGCTTGTAAGAGGTCTAATCAACTCAGTTGGTATGAGTCAGATTACATACGAATGACTGAAACACAAAAGAATTGTACATTCAAGTTAAGTCTGCTAATTGTAAGAATCTGACCTTGAAGAAAGGTTGACAGATATAGAAACTCAATGCCACAAGCAGAAACCTATTTATGAAACTGAAGGAAACCTGTAGGGTGCATCCCAGTTTTATATTCTTGCACTTCTTCCTGCAATAGGCAGCAGTTATCGAAATATAGTATGATATATCAATTGAGCCTTATCTCTTTTAAAATAACGCTGGGAAACAGCGGCGTGTTCCGCATGCCAAAAGCACCTTGTTTTATTTTTCTGACACACAAACCGGCTAACTACTTAATAAATAGGTTTACTCACTTGTCGTGCAAAATAAATGATAAAATAGCAATAAAAACCGTAGTTAAACAATATTTTCTGTAATAATTGCTAATGAATCCCAGCTGTTTTGACGTAATGTGTGCCCCCCTGAAAACGCGAATGTGTTAGCAAAGCCCTATATACTGCCCTTACTCGCTAACGCTCGTTCGGACTCAACTAAGGGATAATCTCTACTAGTCAGTAAACCTAGGAAAACGCATGCCCCTAAATAGAGGTGATTTCTGCAGGGGGGCTGCCCCCCCGCAGTGGCCGGCGCTTCCGACGGCGGGTCGCCGGCGAACACTCGCGGCCTACGGCCGTCTCGCCCTGAATCATCGAGGAAATGTTTGCTACTCACACGGTAAATAGGTCTCGCACCTTAACCCATTTCCTCCCAGCGTTGCGAAAACGCTAGGTTTGAGATACCAAATTCGACCCTAAAAACAAAGAAAGATCGGGAAAAAATCTAATCGACCTGTTTTTGCCTCAAGCTTAAATGTTACATATAACAAAATTACAGCCATGTAAACATAAAAGGTCTTGCTAATTTTCATTCAGCTCAAACTAGTAACTTTACCCTCTGACGGCAAAGGTGAAACCGGTGAAAGCGCGAACGCCAATGACAGTACTTCTGGGTTCGAATATAATGTTCTAATCTCTCCGGAATGATAAAGCTACGTAAAAACTACATACCATCTCCCCACCCACTGTAAATCCATACGTTTGCATTTTTTCGGCGTACCGTTGCGGGACATTGGGACAAAATTAAAAATACATCTCTGCGGTTTTTTTCTAGTTGATCCAAAACAAAACTTTCCTGAAAGTTTCAGCTTTTTATCTCTGCTGGAAAATGTGTGGGGCTTAATGGATTAAAATGAGCGTAACTCATTTGCGCCTAAGAGAAAGAAAATGTTTGTACTACAAATAATTACCAAAATGAAACATAAGGTACAGAATGTGTTTGTTTCGTTGTTTTTAGACTAAGGTGCCAGTGTTTTACGAAATGCTATTTTTCCTTCATTTGATATTTTTCTAAATAAAAGTTTGCGAGGAGATTTAGTCAAGTAAAGGCTTGACCTTTCGTGTTTCGACCTTTTATGATTCGGTCAAATAAGGGTTTGGCCCATCATAATACTGCCAAATACAATTTCCGCCTTCGGTGGTAGTTGTTGAAATTCGGCCATTTGAATTTTGGTTATTTGTTATTGGACCATTCGATACCAACTCGGTGAGTCGATGCGAGGGGTTGGGAAAACTAACAAAAGTCGGTAGACCTACGAAAGCGAATAAATCTAGACCTAGATCTCTGTTGGGGCCGCCTCCGCAGTGGCCGTCCCTTTCGACGGAGGCTCGCCGGTAACCCTTGCGGCTTGCGCCCATCTCGTTTGAATCGTCTGTGAAGAGTCGTAAAACAGTTTTCACGGAATTCTATCAAAAAGTAGTTATGCCATATGTTTTTCTGTCAAATGGTCTCATGGATGTTTCTATGGCAAACGACGTAATGCCAAGCAGCATTATGCTAAATGACTTTATGTTGTATGGGTGGCTCCGGTTCTTTTTATATTGTGACGCACTACTGTGTTATATTGTGATGATTGACTCAAGTGCGTATTCGTAGGAAAGCGATTTTTTTTAAATTATGCCTATAGTCCATTACGCCTAGCATCCATTATGCCTATCGTCCATTATGCCTATCATCCATTATGCCTATTGTCCATTATGCCTATCATCCATGATGCTTATCGTCCGTTATGCCTAACGTCCATTATGCCTAATGTCCGTATGCCTATCGTACGTATGCCTATCGTCCGTATGCCTAACGTCGCGCACCCGGCAATAATACCTTTCAAATAAGACTAATAACGCATAAATCGGTTCAGCCATATCCGAGAAACAGGCGATAGAAAATGAGCTGCACACACACATACACAAACAGACATTGCTCAGTTCGTCGAGCTCTATCGATTGGTATATGTGATTCGGCCCTCCGGGCCTCGGATCAGTTTCGTGTTTTTCGACCAATTTCTAAACCTTTGTTATCTACTATATAAAAATGGATTTCTGTCTGTCTGTCTGTCGGGATGTTCTTTATAGAATCAAAAACTACTGAACCAATCGGCGTGAAAATTTGCATGTAGAGGTTTTTGGGGCCAGGAAAGGTTTTAGTGATGGTTAGAGACCCCTCACCCCACTAAGAGGGGGGCTCCCATACAAATGAAACACAAATTTCTGCATAACTCGAGAACTAATCAAGCAAATAGAACAAAATTTGGCATGTGGGTGTTTTTGGTGACAAGAATTTATTCTATGGTAAATTGAGACCCCTCCCCTCTTTATAAGGGAAATTATGACTCCTCTCCTCTTTAAAAGGGGGGCTTCCATACAAATTTCCTCATAACTCGAGAACTAATCAAGCAAATGGAACCAAATTTGGCATGTGAAGGTTTTCGAGGGCAAGAATATTTTCTATAGTAAATTAGGACCCCTCCCAACTTTAAGAGGGGGGGCTCCTGTTCCAAAAAAACACAATTTTCCTCACAACTCGAGAAGTAATTAAGCAAATGGAACCAAATTTGGCATGTGGATGTTTTTAGAAACAAAAATTTTTTCTATGATGAATTGGGACCCCTCCCCGTTTTAGGAGGAGGGGATCCTATACACATGAAATACAAATTTCCTCATAACTGAAGAACTAATCAAGCAAATAAAACAAAATTTGGCATGTGAAAGTTTTCGAGGGCAAGAATATTTTCTATGGTAAATAAGGACCCCTCCCAACTTTAAGATGGGGGGCTCCTATACAAACGAAATACAAATTTCCTCATAATTCGAGAGCTAATCAAGCAAATGAAACCAAATTTGGCATGTGAAAGTTTTCGGGGGCAAGAATATTTTCTATGGTGAATTAGGACCCCTCCCAACTTTAAGAGGGGGGGCTCCTATACAAACGAAATACAAATTTTCTCATAACTCGAGAACTAATCAAGCAAATGGAACCAAATTTGGCATGTGAAAATTTTCTAGGGCATGAATATTTTCTATGGTGAATTAGAACCCCTTCCCACTTTAAGAGGGGGGGGGGGCTCCTATACAAACGAAATACAAATTTCCTAATAACTCGAGAACTAATCAAGCAAATGGAACCAAATTTGACACGTGGGTGTTTTTGGAGACAAAAACTGGGACCCCTCCTCACTTTAGGAGGGGGGGCTCCTATACAAATGAAATACAAATTTCCTCATAACTCGAGAACTAATCAAGCAAATGGAACCAAATTTGACACGTGGGTGTTTTTGGAGACAAAAACTGGGACCCCTCCTCACTTTAGGAGGGGGGGCTCCTATACAAATGAAATACAAATTTCCTCATAACTCGAGAGCTAATCAAGCAAATGAAACCAAATTTGGCATGTGAAAGTTTTCGAGGGCAAGAATATTTTCTATGGTGAATTAGGTCCCATCCCAACTTTAAGAGGAGGGCTCCTATACAAACGAAATACAAATTTCTTCATAACTCGAGAACTAATCAAGCAAATGGAACCAAATTTGGCATGTGGAGGTTTCTGGAGGCAAAAATATTTTCTATGGTGAATTAGGACCCCTTCCAACTTTAAGAGGGGGTGCTTCTACACAAATGAAATACAAATTTCCTCATAATTCGAGAACTAATCAAGCAAATGGAACCATATTTGGCATGTGGGTGTTCTTGTAGGCAACCATTTTTTCTATGATGAATTAGGACCCCTTACCTTTTTAAGAGGGGGGGCTCTCATACAAACGAAATACAAATTTTCTCATAACTCTAGAACTAATCAAGCAAATGGAACCAAATTTATCATGTGGGTGTTTTTGTAAGCAAGAATATTTTCTATGGTATATTTTCTATGGAATTCCCCACTTTAAGAGGGGGGGGGCTGCTATACAAATGAAAAACAAATTTCCTCATAACTCGAGAACTAATCAAGCAAATGGAACCAAATTTGACATGTAAGTGGTTTTGGACGCAATATTTTTTTCTATGGTGAATTGAGACCCCTCTCTTCTTTAGAAAGCGAGTTATGGCCCATCTCCCCTTTAAGAGGGTGGGCTTCCATACAAATGAAATGCAAATTTCCTCTTATCTCGAGAACTAATCAATCAAATGGAACCAAATTTGGCATGTGGGAGTTTCAGATGGCAGAAGTTTTTTCTATGGTGAATTACGACCCCTTCCCCTTTTAAGAGGGGAGCTCCCATACAAATGAAATTCAAATTTCCTTATAACTTGAGAACTAATCAAGCAAATGGAACCAAATTTGGCATGTGGGAGATTTCGGAGTCTTGAATTTATTTTACGATAGTTAGAGACCTCTCACCCCTGTGGTAGAGGGATATGGACTCTCATACAAATAAAACAGAAATTTGTGCGAAACTCAAAAACTAATCGAACTCGAGAAATTCGAGACTCTTCCATAAAACATTTGTCAATACAAGACCACAAAAACTATCTATAGTAACACTAGATTCAGGACGAGACGGTCGCGAGTGTTGCCGGTGACCCGCCGTCGGAAGCGCCGCCCACTGGGGGGCTTGCAAAACTCGAGATTGTGACAAAGATCATCCGAGATTCATGATTTATGTACAACACAGGTTAATTTGTGGCAATACGAAGTTTGTCGGGTCAGCTAGTATACTATAACAAAGGTAAAAAGGAACATTTTGAGCGCAGAAGTCATCGATTCACGGATTTTGAAGGTGATCTCCGATTGCTGCGATCGGATACGCTTCAGAAGTCGCTCATGTGTCGATTAATGTTTCGCGCATATCCACATCCTTTACATCCATCCACTCAAATTCGTCTGATCTAATTGAAAGAATCAGGACATCCTACTAACGTCTTGCAGTAACACGCCTTGGAAGAACTTTTCTGACGGATTTTGTCATTTTGTGTATTCATTCAATCGTGCAATCAGTCAACACTACTTTAGATACGAAATTTAATCCGCAAATTGCATAAACTCTATCCTTCAAAGAGCTTTTGGGGCAGTATAAATTATACCGAAAAACCTTAAAAGCAGCCGTGGAATTTTGGTATGAGTTTATGTTCATCGATTGAGTTCAGCACGAATATCAAGGGAAAACATTGCCATGGATCTCGGGTAGCATCCCTAGCCCCTCAGGAATTTGTGCGACTGCTATTTGCGGTTACAAAAATCTTTTAGGCAGGACGGTACTCAAGCAGCTCTTCAGCGGTGTACTACATATTCTGTAAAGCCTTAACCCTCTAACGGGCAACATCGTAAAAACGATGTGATCGAGCAAATGATTACTTTATCATGAAAGTACACTCAAAAGAAGCTTGAGTGTTGATTTTCATGGGAAAATATTTATCTGGAGGACCGCTAGGTATGAAATAGTCCAATTTCTCTTTTTAGTTTTTTATGCCTAACGCTCAACCCAAATAATTTTTCAGTTCAAATATATCACAAAATTGAAAAAAGCATGTAAATTTCTCATAGGAAAAATTTGAGATCGAATATTTTGTTCTAGATGTCCTTTTTCTTCAAACGTAAAAAAGGGAATATTCGCACCATAATTTTTTCCATATTTTTCGGAATACTTGTTTTTGAAAGACGATAACTTTTGAACGCATGGTCAGAATGTTGTGATATTAGTATCAACATGTCAGGAAAGTTGTTCTGAACATATTTCTCATATTGTCAATTCAAAACAAATTTCGTATGTGGCTCTGGAGCTCCAAAAGCGAAGGCCGTCTACAGACGGTCTTACCCGTTAGAGGGTTAATGGAGAGTTCATACTACATAGAAGAATAAATGAGTCCTGTTCACACATGTGTTAAAAAGAAGTTTTCATTCAAAAAATTTAACTATTTGTTTTAAAATTCATATAATTAAATTATAATTTCCCGAATAAATTTTCCATTTGATTTTTTTTCATGTGACATAACTTCATACCCCCCCCTCCCCACTACGTCACAAATCGTCACGATTAGGTCAACCCCCCCTCCCCTTAAAAGCGTTGCATACTTTATGGATGCTCGCTAATCTGAGTTTTGTCGAAACTTAAGCTAATTTATTGCTGTATTTATATGGAAAATACAGGACGTTACTCGTTCATGAAAAAAAAATGGATTCCAACCATTTTTACGATGTTGCCCGTAGAGAGTTAAGCAGGGATAACCACTTTAAATAGAGTTTGGAATATTAGTTTCATAACTTATTCTGAAGTTCCAATATTAGGGTTTCCTATACAATAAAGCTATATATAAATCTCCGGAATTGTATTCTCAAATAACTTCTTTTTTCTTCTGTGCATTACTTTTAATGATACGAGAATTGTCCCGTTTAGGATAATTTGGTATTTTTTTTACATAAGGCGACCAAATTGGGAAAATTTTACTCTACTTATGTAGATTACCAAAAGTGCTTCGTGCTAAAACAAATACGTAAAATCCAATTGAAAAACTTAAGTGTAACTGCTTTTCTGCTAAATGCGAATGATGCAAAAATAGCTCTTTTTAACAGAAGGCAATTAGTATCCCTCTTATCTTTTGATCCATCTTATCTTTTAATCAATAATGGTTAAAAAATTTTGTACAATACTGAGAATAAATTAAGTTTACATTATTTTAAGCATAAAATGATATATGTTATGCTAACTAATTAAGAAGACTTTTAGTTTCAAAACTTGAGGGTACAATGTACAAACACTATGAAGTAACTACGAAAAAGGATGAGTAACAGTTAGTTTTATCAAAATAGTTAAGTTTTTATTTGGGCTATAAATTAAGCTTGCTTTCAATATCCCGTCCTTATAGATTAATTATAAACGGATACTAGATACTAGTGACAACAAGCAGTTTCAATGAATATATAACGACGTGTTCGTTAGTGGAGGCATATGATAGCTACCGTCAGTGATGTCTCGAGGCGCAAAACTAGGTCCATTCTAAAATCAATACTAGTGCAGCGTCAGTGCCCAGTACGGGTAACATTGACCAACGGTAACATTGAAAGCGAAAGTTTTGCCTTTCGGTGCGGTGGTTTATTTCTATGCCAGTCTCAGGGGCAAGCGCAAACGTTTGCACATGGAAAATAACAAACATTGTACGCCGGACGTGCGATGGGAGTTAGCTTCCCGGTAAGAATTATCGGACGGACGTCGTCCGACACGAGCGTAACTCTTGCTTGCGTCTGTCCGACGTCGTACGACAAAGTCTTACTGGGTTAGTACATGTGAGAGAGGTTTCGCGCGCCAACTGAAACTCTCATAGAACTTAAGTTCCGCTCTACTCTCTCTTTGTTTTTCTCAGCAGCTGTTCTAGTACTTTTTGCTACGAACAATTAAAAGCTGTTATAAATACGGGCGGCAACGCCACGAGGGGGGTCAGCTACACAATTACTCAGCTTACAACAGTTTCAACGTGGTTTTCAGATTAGCTACACCCAAAACTTTAAACTATTACTTTAAAAGGAATAACGAAAAATTCTTCTTTTGCTAACAACTTTGTTACTTAAAGAGTAATAGCGTTCGTCGTCGGCTGAATAATAACATACACTAATGCATATTGTATACGTTATACAGTCCAACTATCTGTTATTTGCGCCTGCGCTTTGATTTGGATTCATAGCATGACTGTTGGATAGCATTCAATACAAAAACGTTGACTTTAGATGTGCGTTTTATGTTGAATTTGCTAACCGTTACCGTTTGTATCGGGGGACTAGCAGCCCTATTCCTTTCTACAACAAATGACAGCAACCGCGGGCCTTATTCGAATGCGACTAAAAGCTATCATCCGGCACTGTTTGTTGTTTTTTATTTCTAAAGATGATGACACCATTACAATTTGTGCAATCATCAAACCATCTAAGCAACCATTGGATACCGTACTGGCAGGAGTATTAGAGCGGACATAACAGAGAGTAACGTGAACCACATTTTAAAACACTTAAGGTGCGTTTAGATTGGCAACATGTGGCATGCAACTTGTTCCAAACTGTTCTTCGAAGTTTCCATGAGATGCACAAATGTTCAAGTGGCGACAGAAACAACATTGAGCAACAACTAGCAACATGTCGCATTCCACATGTTTCATTCGTTATGTTGCCAAAAAATTGCCCAGTCTAAAGGCACCTTTACAATATGTTCGATGTTAGCTGCAAAACATGGCTGGCTGCCAGCTCCCTGGTTTGCATCTATAAAGTGTAGGCGTATTGGTAAACTTTGTTTGCGCATTCCAATACGAAAAAGTGTAACTGCGCGGCCAGAATTTCTGGAAAAAAGCAACTAATTCTGGCTTTGGTTTTCAGAAGGTCGCCTAATCAACCGTTTTGCATGGATTATGCGACCTTTTAAAAACTAAAGCCAGAATTATTCATTAACGAATATTTTGAAACCATGGTTGTTTACTGAATTGCAGTATAATTTTTATAGCTAAAATACAATGTTGAACGAGTAAACGAGAAATTGTTCTGTTAGGTCATATGAATAATATGAATGAGAGAGTTTGCTTTGCCTTTATTATGTAAACCTTATGGACGAAACAAAGCAAACTCTTTTATTCCTACCGTCCATTGAATTCTAGAATTTCTTTTGCTAAGAAAACAAAAACTATAGAGCTTATTTTTATTTATCCGCTCTGAAAAATGAATTGGGATTCAACCGAAAGCCAATTTTCAAAAATTAAACTATACTAGCAGCTCTAGTCATCACAAATATATAACCGGTTTCAACTATGGGGTTCGTCTATCAGTTATGGACCCTTTTCATATTATGAACCCTTGCATATAATTTTTGGAGCTTATATTTATTTTTATATACATTCGATCTGAAACAAGATGAAGTCAACATAAAATACACTTTAATTTTTAAAACATTTTCCGAGTTCGATAATTAATGTCAATATTTTTAGCAAACGAATATTGTTAGTCATAAAACTGTTATTTTGTAGCACTGCAAACCATAAATCCCAAATTTTAATATTGCGTTAATAAGGTAGCTATCTCTTTGAGCGCGTTATTACCGCCGCTGCAGGTGGATTTTTCGTAGTGTCGCAATACGTTAAATATACGGCTCATCAATATGATATGACAATATTGTTGATGATGTAAATATAACTTTTTGGGCATTTCGTATAATCAATTAACAATCAACAATCAACTTTTCTCTCATAAGAAAAATCAACTCAGGTACAAAAACGGTTCTGGTTATTTTACCCTATCAAGATGCAAACGAACAAAAGTGACGCCGGTCTGCGAATGGATCCATGAAGAGAGGTTTGGAAATTGGGAACAGGTTTTTCAAATCACAACTGCTTGATTTTGGTGCTAGTGTACTCATACGCTAGCGCCGAAATTAGTAAGTGAAGAATAGAGTAATTAGTGAATATCACATCCATACAGCTACAACAACTTAACGTCTAACTAACACATATAGCGCAGCTTGCGAATGTGTGGTTCATTGCAGAGACGCATACATAGATGTAGCTGTCATTTTTCTTGTTACTTTTAGGTTGTTACTCTTTTCGTCTAATGTACGGTCATAAGACGAAAAAAGTAATAGATTATTGCTCAAAAACAACAAAATATTCTCCCTGAGTTTTGGGTGTAGTGACTTACTGTGTAATTTATTTATCGAGATGCATTATTTTTGAATTTCAAATAAATGTCAGATTCAACTACATAACCATTCTTAATAGTACTTAGACTGAGTGGGATTCAGCTACACTAGGTCCATTCAAGATCACAAAACGGGGTTAACATTTTTAAGAAAATTGAAGATTTTACTGGGTTTACTGAACTTTTAAATACCTAAATTGAAATTACACATATTTTAGCATCATTTTAAGAGAATTGTTTTATTTCAAACCAGAAGGGTTCCGGGTAGTAACAGTTTGAAAATATTCTATAGTGACGGCCAAAACACTGAAAAACATCTACTTTTAAATACGCGGCTATGAAATGGTTTTGACTATAATTTTAATTTAATTTTAGTATATTTACGTTCAGAAATGATTAAAGATAAACATAAAAGTAAAATACAGTACATAGACTTGATAATTATGTCCTAAAATTCTTATTTAACAATAGGTCCATTCAAGATCAGAATTCGGCTAGGTCCATTCTAAAAAATTTACCCTAATTTTTTTTGAAAATACACTTAATTTTCGACAACTTTTTCTTTAACGTCATTTTGACCTAATAAGTAGGTTCTGAGATATGAATTTTTAAAACCCGAATTAATCCACCTAGCAGCGTGACCTGGCCTTTCTACTAGATCATTTTTTACTTCTTAGTATCTGAATATGTATCTATAATTCAGTTAGCAATATTTTTAAACTGCAATTTACTATTGAACTATAACTTGAAGCGAGCAACTATTGTATTTTTCTTACTCCAGAATGAATATATGTAGTAAATCAATAATTCAAAAACCATAGTGCCACATACATTTCCGATTGCGGGTAACAGTAAGAAAAGAAAATTACGATTGAAATTGTTCTGAGCATTTCCTGCTTAAGACGCTGGAAAAAGAGCCATTTTGTTTCGACTATTCTTGATTGAAATGAAATTTTACTGATGTGTTGGATACCACGAAAGGATTTATTTTCTATGAAACTTAATTTTTTTCGTCAAGCGTAAGTGTTCAAAAGGGCGTATTTAGAAATGAGGTCAATATTTAATATATAGCCTAAATTATTCTCCAAAATCTTGTAAGGTGTTATCGATACGGATGCTCCTTCAAATTTAAAAAAAATATCTTAAAAGTTTGACAAAATTTTCGTAAATACCCTAATTTTACCTTCTTAGGCCCAGCTGTTCTTAAGTTATTATTAATTCAAGTTAATGTTAAAATCTTAAAATTATGTCCTAGGGTAATTCTACGCAAGGTATCCGAGAACCATGTAATCGACCTTTACGGATTTAAGCAAAATTAGTCAGACTATTAGTTTTAGATCAAAAAACAAAAACCCAAAATTGGCACCGATTGGTCCTCCACACGGTTAATGGAAGCACCTCCTTTTTACAGAAAAGAAACTTTTGTTAAACCCTCCTATTTTCTTTCGCTTATATCTCCGGAAATATTTGGTTTAAGAAAAAATCATCTTCACATTTCCAAGGAATATTGACCAAGAAATCCTAAAAAACCCGATTTAATCCACCTAGTGGTGAAAGGAACCTTTGTTATACGGTCTTACTTGCTATTTGAGATAGAAATCGACACGTCTTCGGAACATAATTCATCTATTGGTTAACGTTACGTAGTTCGTTGGTTTTCATAAAATTGTTGGAAATTGAATAAGTGTTCACAATTTGAACAAAATAGCAGCACTTATAAATTTTGATAGATCCTTTTTTCAAGAAATTACTGAGTAAGGGTAAGTTGGTTGTTACTAATTTGAGTAAGTGCAAGTAAAAGCAAGTTGTAAGAGGAAATATTATTATTTAACATATGCATTGCCTAGTATAGGTCTAGTTTGTAGGTTTTAGAACTATGCATAAATTCCTGTAATGCCATTCTTTTTGATTGACATTAATAAAGTTTTCTTAAATAAATTTCATCAATTTTTATTAACCTTCGGTTACTCACGCTGTTGCGTTTTGTACAACACGTGTAGGTTTTTGAATGCCATATTGTTATAAAGTTACAAATCGCTGTTTAACTAACGTATATTCTTCAATTAACTTGTTATGAGGAAAATGTCATAATTATTCAATGCATTAATGCTTTAAATTGTTGGGAAAATAGATCAGCATAAACTGACATCACAGAAACGAAGCAATCAGCATGTGAAGTGTACCGCAATTGATCTCAACTAGAATTTTCTCTCGTTTCTTCTTATGGAAAAATGGTGTCTGTATGCAGCAAAACTATCAGCAAATGTAAAATGTTTAAAATTTATCTGTTGGTAGTCGAGTAATTTGGAGTCAAAATTAAGGTATTTTTTATAATAAAAGTTCTACAGTACCTAAACAAACAAACATAGAGGTACACTATATTCAGCAAAGTTGTGTATTTTTACTATTTGTACAATTTTATAATACATGAAGTCATGAAGTCATACAACAATTACAAAAAGAGCTAAAATATAAAATACTGATTTTACAAATTCATAAACAATAAATAAGATTTTCTATCTTCGCTGAATAGATAGAAGGTTACTGTGTTCAACAAAATTTCTTGTAATAATATGTTCTAAAACTTTGCAGAACACATCAATGTGTTATATTGAAACTGAAGAAAAATATTTTTTTTATTTCACTTTTAGGGGGATTAATCAAAATTTAAATTGCACCAGATGATAGAACTTTGAATTTCAAGAAATTCTTCCGAAGGTTTCATAAACCTAAAACCAAGTTTTCTCAGTCAAAACTCTAGTGCGCATGTCTTTTTGGCTTTGGGCCATTGTGCGCGCGAGTAACCGTATTACAAAAGTTGGCGCGAGTGTTGGAGGGTTAATATCTTTTGATAGGCAAAACCGATTCTTCTGAAATTTGGCAGATATATTTGCAGCATTAAAATCTCTAATTTGATGCCAAAATAATTCAAACTAGATAAACTATCTTAGCTGAAATCGTTATAAATTATTGTAAATTTTAATGTGTTGTTTTCAATTGCTCATAACTTTCAAATTAAACGTCCAATCAAAAAACAAATCAATAGTGATCTATTAGGCTATGTTACCTTTCAAATGAGACTAAAAGCGCCTGAATCGGTTTAGCCATCTCTAAGAAACAGGCGATAATTATTACCTTGTCAAAACAGGTTTTTTAAGCATAACTTTTAAACTACTCGTTTGTTTTCAATAAAATTTACCCGAAAAATTTAGCCTTAACAAGAGCTTTAATTCGATACTAAGATCGTTGAAATCGGTCGATTGGTTCCGGAGAAAATCGTGTCACGTAGTTTTCACATTTTTGCTTATAACTTTCAAACGAAATGTCGGACCATGAAACAATGCAATAGTGATGTACTAGGCAATAATACCTTTCAAACAAAAGTAATAGCGAACAAATCCGTTCAGCCATCTTCGAGAAACAGGCGATAGAAAAGTTGCGCCCCGCACATACATACACACATACACACACACACAGACATTGCTCAGTTCGTCGAACCCTGTCGATTGGTATATGTGAATCGGCCCTCCGGGCCTCGGATCAATTTCATGTTTTTCGACCAATTCCTAAACCTTTGTTATAGTATAACAAAGGTAAAAATATTATTTTTTTTAACGGCAGTGCTACCAAATACTTTTTAATTCGATTTAAAAACAAAATTTCTTTTCGATAGCTATTCCATAGATTTTAGAATATAATTTAGACTAGGGTAAATGATTTTGAAATGGACCTAGTCGAATTCTGATCTTGAATGGACCTATTTTTAAATAAGAATTTTAGGATATAATTATCAAGTCTTTGTACTGTATTTAGCTTTAATGTTTATCTTTAATCATTTCTGAACGTAAATATAATAAAATTAAATTAAAATTATAGCCAAAACCACTTTATTGCCGCTTATTTAAAAGTAGCTGTTTTTCAGCGTTTTGGCAGTCACCATAGAGTATTTTCAAACTGTTACTACCCGGAACCCTTCTGGTTTGAAATAAAACAATACTCTTAAAATGATGCTAAAATATGTGTAATTTCAATTTAGGTATTTAAAAGTTCAGTAAAACCAGTAAAATCTTCAAATTCCTTAAAAATGTTAACCCCCTTTTTTGATCTTGAATGGACCTAGTATTGATTTTAGAATGGACCTAGTTTTGCGCTCCGAGACATCACTGGCGGTAGCTATCATTACCTACCACTAACGAACACGCCGTTGTATATTCCATAAAACTGCTTGTTGTCACTATAGTATCTCCGTTTATAATTAATCTATAAGCACGGGATATTGAAAGTAGGCTTGATTTATAGCCTAAATAAAAACTTAATTATATTGATAAAACTAACTATCACTCATCCTTTTTCGTAGTTGCTTCATAGTGTTTGTACATTGTAGCCTCTAGTTTTGAAACTAAAAAGTCTTCCTAATTAGTTAGCTAACATATGCCATTTTATGCTTAAAACAATATAAACTTAATTTATTCTCAGTATTGTACAAAAATTTTAACCATCATTGATTAAAAGATAAGATGGATCAAAAGATAAGAGGGATACTAACTGCCTTCTGTTAAGGGGGCATAGTACCTTTTCAATTTTTTAAAACATAATTTTTTTATTGATTATTTCGAAAGATTAACATTTGGACCATATGTGTTTGAAGTCGTTTGCATGAATTCCAAATATTGACAAAGTTACAGCTATTTGTACCGCGCATGTCTGGAGCGATTAAACAACGAGTAAAAACTTCAACGTCGTTTTTCTCGAAACCAGGTTTTGAAAGTCGGTACCATAAATATCTCAAGAACGGCTCAAGCAATTCTTATGATTCTTTTTTTGTTTGAAAGCCAACAAAATTATCTAGTGTTTGACCCATCCTTTTCTTGATATTGTAATTTTTGAATTTTTTAGAAATGTTTAAAGTCAATTTTTTCGCTTCAAAACCATACTTTTATGTTTCAATGTCCGCCATTTTGTTATGTGTTCGAATTCTAAAAAAGGATGGTAAGGTAAAAATGGTTGGAATCAAAAATTTTTTCATGGACAAATTTTCCTGTATTTTCCATATAAATACAGCAAAAAGTTTTGCTGTAAGTTTAAGTTTTGACAAAACTCAGATGAGAAATAGTTTAAACACGTTAATCAAGCATATACCAAAGCTTCAAAACACCTTTAGCGCGCTGACCGAAAACCCTAAGGCCAATAAAATTCAACCGGATCTTTTAATCGAGCAAAAAACATGGGTTTGAAAAATGCTAAATAAAAATGCTTATTTAAAGTTTAAGCGTGAAAACTAAATCTGTTCTTGCTTTTAATATATACGTTATTATTTTCCATGCAAAAATCTACGAAAAGAAGACAAAAACGAGAGAATTCGGACGATTTTCGGAAACTCCGAATTCGAATTTCCATTTCTGTTTCGTGCTAGAAGTGTTAAGTATTTTTCACTCACTCGCTCACATTTTACACTCACACACTCTCACTTCACTCACATTTTACACTCATTTTTCGAGTTTTTCAGGCTGTAGAGCTCACGGACAATTGATTTTATACTCATATCCTCCAAATTTTTTTTAGCCCCCCGATTTTTCAAGCCAATTTCCAAAGGGGGGGGTGACTAAAACTTAAAAAATATTTTGCAAAGGGCTTATATTCCGCCGATAAGTAAGCAGGTTGACTTCACATCACCTTTTGGTCGATTGACAGATAGATTAAAAATCAGTTTAGTAAAATATTCAAAATCATGTAACCGGACTAACGTTGTACTACGTCATCCGTGGTCGTATCTTATACACAATCCCGCTGATTTTATTCTTGGGGGATGTAAAGTTTTCTTTAAGCACCTCTCCCCTCTGACTTGTGACAAAATTAATACCTCCTTGTCCACCGAAATTGAGTGACCCTGAGATCTAAAATATTCAGTTTTGAAACTTCCTATTTTCTATCTGGTACAGTTCTTCATCGACTATCATTTGAAATTAAAACCTAGTATCTTACCTTTAAACCTAGTAGTATTACCAAGTCTAATTTTTTCAAGCACCATTTACAGTATGATTTCGAATTTGACAACAAATGCGTGTCGCATATGTTGCCAAAATCGAAACCGTGGCAAAATCTAGACCATTTTTCAACTGAAAAAATTGCATATAAATGTGTCAAAAAATGAATAATTACCACTAATTAACGAATTTTTCACGATTGCAACGGTTTTATATTCAAAATGTTCGACAGGGGCTGTTGCAAACCTTTAGATGCTTTGCAGTAAGACGTAGTCCTACGTCAGTAAAAAGTCTGACCTTTCGAAATATGTAGTCACTAAATAAAAACACGAACCCCACTGTACTTGATAAACTACGTTTAATACAAGTTATATTACATATTTTTAATGAATGGTTTAAATTTTTGAAACTAATAGGCGACATAATTTTTTTATGACGTGGAAATCGCTTCAACCATATCTGAACAACAGGTAATAATAAATTCCCAATATATAAATGTCACACACAGATACATACACAACGCATATAAAGTCACTGTAACATTGTTCAATTGTTGGGCTGACATAAAAACAAGACCCTCGGTGACTGTGACCGATTTCAAATTTTTCAACCGACTTTCATACCTTTCTAACAGAGTATAAGAAAGGTAAAAGCTGTTCAACCTTGTGTCCTATTAATAAATAACAGTAGTATAGTTGTACTATTAAAAAAAAATTCTTTGTTATTATTTTGTTCATTTACATGGAAGAAACTATGACAATCCTAATTTAGGTCCATTTCAAAATCAAAAATAGGTCCAATTCAAGATCATGTTGGGTCCATTCAAGATCAAAAAAAGGCTTTGGCAAAAAACGATATATTTAATAAAAGTTTCATCAATTATACATTTTTAAAGTACTGATAATGTAGAAAAAAGGTGGTACTTTCCAACAAATAGTAACATCACCACATATTATTTATAAATGACGAGTAAATTGAGCAGGAGTGCGAGTGGTGGTGTTAAAAAGCGCTAAATAGGTCCATTCAAGATCAATTACCCTATCTTTAAAAAAATATGAGACCAATCTGAGGGAACATGTTTTGAGATAATTCTCATTTTATGATTTTCATCATGATTTTTCATGAAATTTTGAAGTTTTTTCTTTCAGTGTAATTTTTTATTGAAAATACACTTAATTTTCGACAACTTTTTCTTTGACGTCATTTTGAACAAATAAGTAGGTTTTGAGATATGAATTTTTAAAAATATAATAACCTCATTTCTAAATACGCCCTTGAAAAATTACGCTCGACGAAAAAAATAAGTTGCATGAAAAATGAATCCTTGCGTGGTATCCAACATATCAGCAAAATTACATTTCAATCAAAAATAGTCGAATCAAACGGTTTAGTTAGTTGAGCGGGAATTGCTCTTCATCACTTTTCCTGTATTTCAATGCAAATTACAAAACTGTAAATTGTCCACACATTCAATTGTAAAAATACATACATACATACATACATACATACATACATACATACATACTGTAGGAGATATAGTAGGCATAGCGTAGAGTAGAAGTATAGAGTAAGGAGGGGTAAAAGTGCGAAGCGGGTAAAAGTGCGATTCAATGATTTATCAGTGCGGAATCCGAGTAAATTGACTACATTGGCATGGATGGGTGAGTACTTTGACAGCTTAAATCTATCATAAACATTTGTTGTTTACGAATCATAGTTGCTGAGTTATGGGTCAAAGTTATTTTAGAACGGTTTTGATGTAATATTTCGTTGTACGGCAAATACGATATCAACAGGAGGATATTACTTATTGACAAATTGTAGCAGTGTTTTACATCACTCAGATATCTCTCTTGAAATTGCGGTGAGAAGAATTTACAAAATAGATTTTGCTTTTCCATAATTTAATCAAACCCCGCCAAGCGCCTCGCGGGGCAAAAGTTCGATTTATTGACGGGGTAAAAGTTCGATTCATGGATCGAGAATCTAACTCATTTTACTGACGGGACGACGACACTATGCAAGTCCTTACGACTTGCAAGCTACTGCGCGCTGTTCGTCCGTCAGCGTTATAGCCGCGATTCTCAATGGGGTTGTTCGGGGAAAGGTTTCGTTTCTATCACGGAGCGAAAAAATTCGTTTGTTTCAAACGAACTTTTTATAACAACCTAAAAATATTTTTGTTTCAAAACGAAATTCTATTTGAATCAAGAAAATAACAGTTTTGTATTAAAAGTAAAGTAGTCAAATTGAGTTTTCGATGTAAATATTTTCATTTCAATCATACATATCAGTTTGAAACGAAATGAAATTTCGGTTTGTGCGTAAAACAACCATAAATGTGGTTGAAACTACATTTTTACCTTTGTTATAGAGTAAGGATGCGATTTAATGATTTATCGGTGCAGATTCCGAGTAAATTGACTAGATTGGCATTAATGGGTGACTACTTTGGCTGCTTGAATCTAACTTAAACTTTGGTTGCTTACGAAGCATAGTTGCTGAGTTATGTGCAAATGTTATTTTAGGGCGGTTATGATGTAATTTTTTGTTATACGGGTAATACGATATCAATAGGAGAATATTACTTGTTGAAAGTTTGTAACAGTGTTTTACATCACTCGCATATCTGTTTTGAAAATACGGTGAAAAGAGTTTACAAAATATATTTCGTTTTTCCATAATTTAATCAAACCCCGTCAAGCGCCTAGCAGAGTAAAGGTGTGATTCACGGACGGGGAAAAATTGCGATTCACGGACGAGGCAAAAATGTATAGCTAATTATATACAGCTTTTGACACTATATTACAGATACTAGAAATGGAAGATCTGCAGAAAACTGTGCTCTACAGATGTTGGTCGAAGGAAAACAATGTTTTCCGCTGATGAAACAAAAAACATACGTTTGGGAAAGTTTCGATCTGTCGGAGGCTGCAATACACCAGCGCAAAATAGGAAAGCTTTAAATTGAGAATATTCCTTACCGAAACATACCGCAGATTGACGATAATATGGTTTTGTTAGCTACTGCTGTGCTAATTTCATGGATTCGAGCTTCGCACTTTTGCCCCGTGGTAATCGAACTTTTGCCCCGCTAGTGGGGTAAAAGTGCGAATCGGCACTTGATCAGAAGAATGAAGAATTTATTTTCAATAACACTACTATTCCAAATGATTTATAGTTGAATGTAAAGACATTGAGTAGCTGCATCACTATAAAATATATTTTGTTGTTGTTCTTCTTTATATCTCGCGAAATTTGATGACAACTTCAAACATCGCACTTATGCCCCGCCCTACTCTATGGGTCATTCCACGTCAAGTGGCCGAGTCACCTGTAATCGACCTTCTCGGATTTCACTAATCTCGGCCAGATTGTTCGTTTTGGGTCAAGAAGCAAAAATCTCAAGTTTGGGGCCGATTGGACTTTCCCTCGATTTTTTGGGACCCCCCCTTTTATTAGAAAAAGCATCATTTTCGTCAAATTTGCTTATTTTCTTTTGCTTATATCTTCGTAAATATTCGATTTAGAAAAAAAAACTTTTCTCTACATTTTCTTGGGAAATCGTCTAAAAAATCCGAAAAAATTATTAGTTTTTTGCGGCAGTGTTGCCAAATACTTTTATTTTCGATCTGAAAACTAAATTTGTATTTTTCTCCCAATGAGTACAATTTGATCTCAAAAATCTCAACACCATCGTGTTCCTCACACTTTTTTACATAAAAATCACTCAAAACCACGAGGCGTTCCGTCCCGTTCTCGAGATATAGCGTTTTGAAAAAAACAATTCCCAATTTCTCATGTAAAACGGTACACAAAATGAAACTTCCTAGCAATAAGCAAATAACAAAAAAAGCAAAATTAAGGGGGCATAGTACTTTTTCAATTCAAAAAAATCGAAATTTTTTTTATTGATTATTTCGAAAGATTAACATTTTGACCATATGTGTTTCAAGTCATTTCGATGAATTCCAAAAATTGACAAAGTTACAGCTATTTGTACCGCGCATGTCTGGAGCGATTACACAGCGAATAAAAACTTCAACGTCGTTTTTCTCGAAACCAGGTTTTGAAAGTCGGTACCATAAATATCTCAAGAACGGCTCAAGCAATTCTCATGATTCTTTTTTTGTTTCAAAGCCAACAAAATTATCTAGTGTTTGACCCATCCTTTTTTCGGTATTACAATTTTTGTATTTTTTAGAAATGTTTAAAGTCAATTTTTTCGACTAAAAACCTTACTTTTATATTTGAATGTCCGCCATTTTGTTATGAGTTCGAATTTTAAAAAAAGAATGGGTCAAACACGAGATAATTTAATATACTTTCATGCCGTTTTGGAATTTTTCAATTCGGATAAGCCCCTTAGCGCCAATCCATGGTACCGCAAATCATGTTTTTTTCGAATGATCATGTTCAAGGAGCCAAAGGGGAGAGGGGAAGTGGTTCACATTTGCAAACAAAACTGTAAATATTAGTATAAAGTGCAATGTTGAATATGCAAAAAACCCGAATCGATTTGCTTTTCGCGTTATCGAGAAAAAAATATTTGAAATAAGGCAAAAAATATGGTGTTAAAAGTACTATGCCCCCTTAATCTGGATTAAACTAAAGCAACATTACGCTGTTGTGGAAGCACATAAACAGTATATAATATAACAAAAGTTTGTTTTTGAGCGTCTTAGCAGAATACGAAAGTTGAGCGAAAGAAAAGTCAAACCTATTTTCACAATAAAATTCCACTATTAGTTTTGATTCAATAGATACGCGTTTTACCTTCTACTTGAAGCCTTCATAAATGTCTATTTTCGAATTGTAGTTTCGATTTTTCTTTCATTCAAGAATATAATATAGTTTTTCCTAACAGTGATGCCAACGTTACCGTTTTCACTAGTATTGGAATATTATAAATCCATATTAATATTTTATATCAGTATTAACAGTATTAATATATTTTTATTTCTCCAAATAATTACTTCCTTGTGTCTTTTCTGCTTGTTTTTGATGTAGGACTACGTCTTTGTTTACTATACTGGGACTGGGTAGCACTTTGTGAAAATGAAAATAGAAGTGTAACGTTTGAATGAAAGATTTCAAATGCTTATAACTACTAAACTACTGAACGCAACTGAACAATTTTTATGTCGTTGGAGAGATAAAACGACCAGCAATTTTAACCAATATTAAGGAGGGCGTAAATGGGGGGGGGGGTCTCCTATACAAATGAAACACAAATTTCCTCAAAACTCGAGAACTAATCAAGCAAATGGAACCAAATTAGGCATGTGTGGGTTTTTGGAAATAAGAATTTTTCTATGGTGTACTGAGACCCCTTTCCCTTCTAAGAGGGGGGTTTCCATCCAAATGAATTACAAATTTCCTCATAACTCTAGAACCAATCAGGGGGCCGTGCACTTATTTACGTAAGGGCTTTTTCCTCATTTTTGAACCCCCCTGTATAAGTTTTTGTAAGATTTTGGCCAATCCCCCCTCCCCCCTAGTAAAATCTTAGTATGATTTTTTGAAACATCAAAATTCAAGTTGTATTTAAAAAGTTAGACATTGAAAGAATATTGAAACAGTCACAAACAAAACAAACAAAGTTCAAACAAGTTCATCAAAACCAAAATGCAAACAAATTCATAAAAACAAACAAAATCAATTATCTGTTGTAAATCTTTTCATAGCCACTCACGAATAGAACGTATTTCAGTATTGAGGTTGCCAATAGATGTTGATATATGCTCAGAAACTCACTAGCGTTCAAATAATTCGCATTGATCCACTCTACATCCTCTGAACACGTGTCCTCGTCAAGTAGCATTACAAAGAACTTCTTTGCCTCTTCTAGATGACACGCGACATGGTCTTATCTTGGTACTGGCGCTGCGTTGTACAGATTTGTAATGACCATCCACGGTTTCCTTTGAAGCAAAATACTGACACCACTTTGGTCACACGCGGCAGGCAAGATCTTTGGGAACAGTAAAACAATATATCCCAAGAAAATTTTTTGTTGTATATTAGCTTATCAAGTGCTTTTTCCATTGGTACAGCTATACATTAGCTGAAGAAGTTACTTTAAAACAAACATGTTTCTCGTGATATCATAAGGGGTTTTCCGGCTGCCTTGCGGGATTTGGATAGGCAATTGCTACGAAATATGTTGGATTAATACCACAAACCGATGACATCAGATGGCTATGGAACAAGTAGGCCGACTGCTGTTTCCCTAAGTGGCCAAGGCTAAAATACTCAGCAGGTTGCTACGCATTTCCTCGCAGCATGAAGGATTTCGACATTCCACAACTTAACTCATCAATTTAAAAAAAATTGTAACATTTTGTAAAAAATGTGAATTTTTCATAATTTTTTCGTGTATGAAAATCTTTCGTAAGAAATTATTAAACCCCCCCAAATAAGATTTTGTCAGATTTTGCGGAACTCCCCCTCCACCCATTATGCCTTACGTAATTAGTGCACGGCCCCTACAAGCAAATGGAACCAAATTTGGCAGCTGGGGGTTTCAGTAGGTAAGATTTTTTTTCTATGGTAACTGAGACCCCTCCTCTCTTTAGGAGGAGGGCTCCCATACACATAACATACAAATTTCCTCATAACTCTAGAACTAATCAGGCAAAAGTACCAAATTTGGCATGTGGGGGGTTTGGAGGCATGAATTTATTTTATGGTGGTTTGAGATCCCTCACCCCTGTGGTAGGCGGATAAGGACTCTCATACAAATAAAACAGAAATTTTTGCGTATGTGCCATATTTTCTGCTATGTAACGAGCGGTGAAAGTAAACTAGTAAAACCTTCATGTATTTTCAAAGCCACCTTTGCATTCAATAGGGTGTTTGCAGAGTGCATATGTATTGAAGAGGTGTTGGGCAGGCAAAAGTGACAGCTCCATATAAATTATACGGGCTGGGAAGGGCGAGATTTTTTAAATGACTTAATTTCTTCATTTAAAACAGAAATTACTATATGCGTTATATGTATAGCAAGGTAATATATCTGTTTACTAAATAACAAATCTATTTTCAACAAACAAGTTAAAACGCGGTAGAAATTATCAAAAATGAAAATATTAACTATGTTAGCGGGATAAAACTGAACAAATATCGATAGCCAGCGATTACTTTCGGACAAGAAAACAATAAATTATACTAAAACCAATGCTACATTCAGTTATTTCGAACTTGGACTGTGCGGCAGGCTGCATCCGAAAGACGTATTTTTGGGTCACCCATTTAATGCTAATTCACTGAAAAATTAGTTGCTAAATGTAAACATGTATATCGGGGTACATTTCTTGGTTGATTTAAACATTAAATGTTTTGAATGGATAGTTTCTGAAAAAATGATCATTTTATCCAACGCGTTTTTGCTGAATCGAATCGGAAAAGATGCAATGTGTGCCTAACAGACGTCTTGCATGTGTGTGTAGCAAGCAAAAGCCCTATGAAGCATTGAATCTGAATATTAAACTCTTCTCTTTTAAACATTCACTTAAACAATGACACTCACAGATTCTTATAAACATACATATGCCAGAAATGAAGTTTACATTAGTCTTTGATCTAATGATCTGATATAGTCCTATGTCACCCTTTCGTACAACCCTTAGGGCTGTATACCTTGTAGTTTTTTGATGCTTTATATGTAGTCCCTGAATTTGATGCGGAAACCGTTTTCATTTTAACAGAGTTGGTACTAACAGGAATTGCGACATGCATAGATCGGATACCAGGAATAGATGCTGCTGACAGGAAGCCATCCTTCAATATTTCCTTTTCTTAACAACATTCTGCGGTCGACAAGAATTTTACATTTAGATTGCAATTATTTAGCGCCCACTCATAACGGGATTTATCGAAAGATGCTAAACGATGCGTATTACTCCGGCGAAGAACTAATTTATTTCATATGAATTATATAGAAACCTAAACAATGATAAAGACTGCTCATTTCGTCAATACAATACAGATTTTCGATTAAAGCAATTAGGCATTGATAATTTTTTTTGCATTTTGCTTTGCGCAAGTGAATGGTATTGTTGCACAGTTGACATTGTGTCACCTTTTCTGCTAGCCATCTCACATGGTTGAAGGCATGAGAATCTAGGAATTGTTTGTTTGACTTTTCGTTCACTCAATTTTCGTATTCTGCTAAGACGCTCAAAAAGAAACTTTAGTTGTATTATATACTGTTTATGTGCTTTCACAACAGCGCTGCTTTAGATTAAACCAGAATAATTTTACTATGTTTTGTTATTTGCTTATTGCTAGGAAATTTTATTTTGTTTATGATTTTACTTGAAAAATTGGGAATTGTTTGTTTCAAAACGCTATATCTCGAGAACGGGACGAAACACCTCGGGGTTTTGAGTGACTCTTATGTAAAAAAGTCTGAGAACACGATGGTGTTAAAATTTTTGAGATCAAATTGTACTCATTGAGAGAAAAATACAAATTTAGTTTTCAGATCAAAAATAAAAGTATTTGGCAGCACTGCCCTAAAAAACTAATATTTTTTTCGGATTTTTCAGATGATTTCCCATGAAAATGTAGAACAGTTTTTTTCTAAATTGAATATTTACGAAGATATAAGCAAAAGAAAATAAGCGAAATTGACGAAAATGATGCTTTTTCTAATAAAAGGGGGGGTTCCCAAAAATCGAGAGAAAGTCCAATCGGCACCAAACTTAGGATTTTTGCTTCTCGACCCAAAACGAACAATCTGGCCGAGTTTGGTGAAAATTCGAGAAGGTCAATTACAAGTTTGTACTTTTTCTCGGTCACTTGACGTGGAATGACCCATATATAAGTGTGACATTCACTGTAAAATTATTAGTTGCATTCGAGAAGTTCACGAATAAACATTGTTCTAATTGGCTAATTGGCTACAATTATCAAAAGTGGGGTTATTCTACGTGCCCGTTTGAGTGCCATATATACGATCAACGTTGCTGCAAAATTTAGGAAAAACGAAGGTTTATTTGCAATAGAAATTTCTTCAAAACAATCGACAAACGAGGGAAATCTGAATTCGGAGTAAAATCACCAGTTTTATGAAAATCCAGATGCAGATCGTTTGATTGTTGGAGCTATCATAAGCGAGACTTGCGCTGTAGGAGGAGCAACTAATGAAATCGCCAAACCTGTAGGAGCAGTTACATCCGTTGTTAAAAGAACTAAGGGTAAACGGGGTAACAACGCCCGCCGGGGTAAAACCGCCCACCATGGTTTTACAGGGCCTTGCTCAAATTGGTGTTAAATGTTGATGACAGTCATATTACTGAATGCGTACGCAATATCTTACAATACCTTGTACAGCAATATCGTATAAACTATCGGAGAAATAAATAAAAACAGATTTTTCGTTATAATCGTTTCGTTTTTTATAACTTTGTTCCCGCAGAACTTAGGGTTTATTTTATTCAAAACGTTAAAACTTTTAGTAAATCCAACCCATATCGCATCTCTGATCCTGTCCCCATCCGACAGTACCTAAATCAGGTGACTGTTCATGCAGTTTTGTTGAAATAAATAGTGAAATGTGTAAATCGGTCATTTGGGGGTAAAACCGCCCACAACGAACGGCGCAAGACCGTCGTGCATAATGCTAGTGCGATAAGAAAATTTTTAAAATAATTGCATAGTTTGGACCAAAGAATCTCAGATTTACATAAAACAATATAAATGTGCTTAGTTTATAGCTGGTAGACTGTTTAGAAAAATCTAAATCGCCAATTTTCCCTGCGGGTGCTATGGACATTTTCTTGTTTTCTCGGATATAGCTTTTTTCAATAATTCCTCCCTCTTGGAACAAATATCATGGAATAAACATTTTTTTATGAAAATATAGCAAATTTTCTTAGCAATGCAAAAATAATCTGTATCTGGTTTATCAATCAGAACAATTTGAAATGTCAAAAAATGACCCACCGAATCAATTGCAGGAACTTTAATACCATATTGTTATATTTTATCTTAGATCATCTCTAGTCCTTAAAGATTGACTCCAAGATGCCTAAACCGATCCATCTCGTTGTCTCAGGAAACTACACGGTATCAATTTCAAGACTGTTTGTACCTATATTACTGATATTCTTCAAATACGAGTGGTTGCCGGACATTCTTTCGAAATTGCGAATCTCGGGAAACCATGTATTGTTTGATGGCAAACTGATTTAATTTGTTTAAATTAGATAAATTCACGAATCCAATGCCACCAGTTTCGTTGAAATCGGTTGAATATTGGTAAAGTTATAGGCTATGGCGGTTTTACGCCGTTAGTGGGCGTGTTTCACCCCGCATGGAAAAATATTCTATTTTTTTGGACGTGTTTCCAAATCGCAATAAAAAATGGAAAATCATTACAAATATTTATGTTTTTATTTTTTACGTGTAGGTAATAGATGGATTGTTCATTTAAAGCAGATAAATTAGAAATTGAGCTACAACTTTTTTTATACAGGTGGTTTTTCTTAGGCGGGCGGTCTTGCCCCGCTTACCCTTACGGGGACCTTTTTTAAAATGAAACTAGGGCCGTTGGTGCGACTACTGGAGTGACTGTTGTAGCAGTCAAAATAGAAACAAAAGCTGTTGGTGCAGCTACTAGAGCCGTTGGTGCGACTTCTGGTGTGACTGTTGGAGCAGTCAGAATCAAGACAAATGCTGCTGGAGCAGCAACTAATCAAATAATGTACATCGAGGGCGATGTAACTTGTCAGGATGGCTGGACTGTAGGAGATACAGTAGGCATGGCGTAGAGTAGAAGTATATATAAGTATGACATTCACTGTAAAATTATTAGTAGCATTCGAGAAGTTCACGAATAAACGTTGTTCTAATTGGCTAATTGGCTACAATACATACATACATACATACATATATACATACATACATATATACGTTACACCACAACTACCCGACCAAAGCGCACCCGAAGTCAAGACGTCAGCGAAAACCTAGCCGGGACCCATAGCAACAAACCGAGGAACCAAACCATCAACGCAACCATCGATCAACAACCGATGACGACTGCAAGACCCGATCGAACCACGCGGACAAAGGTTGAATCAGAATCGAACCACCCGAGGAAACGACGCATCAGCAGATTCAGTAGATATAAGCCTTATAGAATTAATTTTCAATTCAGTCTTGTGTGTAGTTAGGAACGATCAAGTGTTAAAAGTATAATGAATAAATTTTTTTTATGCTAACGTGAAACTTTATAGCATAATTGGCGCAGTCTTAAGGCCAAGTGGTTAAACGAAGTGAACAGTGTTAACAGAGCGAACATCTAGTATCACAGTCACCAAGTCTACAAAGGAGGATTAATCCCGCCACTTGGAATCCGACACTATCTACCCAGGCTCCAGGAGATGAAAATAACAATCTACCTGTAAGTAATCCACGACTTTTAATCAAAAACCATACTAATTCAGAGGTGCGAGCCCCCACCAGCGGTAAGCAGACACCTGAAATATCACAAAAGAAAAAATAAAACTAACTAACCACTAATCGCGAAAGCGCAGTGTAAGTGAATATCGTACTCGTACTCAAGCATGGCTGAATTTAAATCAGACCTTTCGGATACGGAACTGGACGATGTTCAACCAGTTCCGATTCCACAAATTACAGTTGAAAGTTTGCTCCAGCACATTAAGAGTCTAACCAACAACCAAAACGAACTAATCGGTCAAATTAGACACTTGAAAGCAAAAGCTGAGGATCCCTTCTTACAATTTAGGACCCCAGACCCCATTAAAAACTTAGCAACATTTGCGGGTAATAAAAAAGAGACCCACGCTTGGCTAGAGGACGCCGAAAATACTCTTGATCTTTTTAAAAGCTATCAAGACGAACCGGTGTATAGTCAACTGGTCAGGGCAGTGAAAAATAAAATTACGGGAGAAGCAAAAGAAATTTTGATTGCTGCTGGTAACCAGAACGGTTGGGCAGAAATCAAGGAAGTAATTTTAAACTCCTACGGAGACAGACGCGATCTAACGTCGCATATTCAATCCTTGTTCTACATTACCCAAGGAAAAAGACGTTAACTGAATATTATAACAAAATCAAGACCATCGATACTGCTATCAAATCAACAGCAGCAATGATGGAGGACTACGTTAACTCAACAAAAGCAATAAATAGCCTAGTGAGCTTAATAACGCTCACCAGATTTATAGACGGACTGACGGATGATTTACCAATGCATGTCAGAAGCTACAGGCCAAAAAGCCTGGAGGAGGCTTATGCCATCACAACCCAATACGCGAATGCTGCATACAGACAAAAATTTAATAAAAGACCGCCATCCGACCATATCAACAAAAACGTTAGACAAACAAATTCTAACTTTAATAATCCAAATGTACCTCTCGTTAATATTTCAAAACCGCCTACAAATTTTAATAACAATAGTAACCAATTCATCGCAAAACCGTCCACCTCAAATTTCAATAACCCACATACAAAATCTTATGGGTCCGGAAAATTTAAAACAAGAGCCGCCCCACCGGACGACGACGTTTCGATGAGAACGGCAAGGTCTCATACAGAGGTTAACAACCATGAAACCGAACGCAAAAACTGCGAGGACGAATTTGACACCTCACAGCAACAAGACGAAAACGTGCTTAACTCGGACGACGACGATTACTTTGTCGACGAGGAATTAAATTTTCACGTGGAAGAAGCACCACAAAGAAAAAAATAAAAAATGACAACAATTTCGTTCCGTACATAACTATCCAAACTTCAAAAGGTGAAATGAAATTTTTGATCGACACAGGAGCGAACAAAAATTACATATCGCCAGCACACGTAAATATTGAAAACTGTAAGATAGAGCCAACATTAAAAGTGACCAATATAAAAGGCACACACATCATAGATAAATCGGCATCATTTGACCCATTTCAAATTAACAAAAAATTAAAATTTTTCATTTTCGAATTTCATAAATTTTTTGATGGACTCATTGGATACGAGTCACTACGAGATCTTAATGCGAAAATCGATGTTAGCAAAAACAATTTGAAAATCGGTAGAAAGACCTTCCATATGAAAAAGAGATTCCCCGAAAAACATAAAATAAACTTAACAGAACAAAAATTTCAATTTGTAAAAATCAGAACAAAAAATGATGGAGATTTTCTCGTAAAAGAAGAAAAACCTTTCGACAATTTTTCAATATTACCAGGCCTCTACAGAAGCACAAACAACGTAGCTTTTATAGCAGTGCAAAATCACTCAGAAACATCGATCGAAATTAACGCAAACGAACTCAAACTTTCTAATGACTTAGATAAAGAAATTGAAAATGACCCGTTCGACCTGATGGATTTACCAAAAACGGTCGACCCTGCGAAATACACATTTAGAGACGATCACATGAATGATGAAGAGAAGCATGCCCTCAAGAAAGTGATCAACAACTATAGAGACGTTCTTTACGTGGAGACAGATAAACTGTCGTTCACCCACAAAATAAAGTACAACGTCAGAACGGTCGACAATGTGCCAGTACACTCCAAATCGTACAAATATCCTTACGTATACGAAAGTGAGGTACAAGACCAAATAAAGAAAATGCTTGCGGACGGAATAATCAAGGAATCTATATCACCATACACCTCTCCTGTATGGGTAGTCCCAAAGAAACCTGATGCGTCTGGCAAAAAGAAATTTCGTTTAGTCATTGATTATAGAAAACTTAATGAAAAAACAATCAATGATAAATATCCCATACCAGAAATCACGGATATTCTGGATAAATTAGGTAAAGCAAAATACTTCTCAACGATCGATTTGGTTTCTGGCTTCCACCAAATTCAGTTGGCAAAGGAAGATACAGAAAAAACCGCTTTTTCGGTAAACGGTGGCAAATACGAATTCACTCGTATGCCATTCGGATTAAAGAACGCCCCAGCGACGTTTCAAAGAGTCATGGACTGCATTCTAAGAGACTTAATCGGAGTATGCTGCTTCGTCTACATGGACGATATAATTGTCTTCTCCAGCTCCCTTCAAGAACACGCAAAAAATCTATCTCAAGTGCTTGAAAAATTAAAGGACGCGAGATTAAAAATTCAACTTGACAAATGCGAGTTTTTTAGAAAAGAAACTCAGTTTTTAGGTCATACAGTCTCTGAAGACGGAGTACGACCAAATAGCGACAAAATAGAAGCTATTAAACAATGGCCACTACCTTCAAGTGAAAAAGAAATAAGGCAATTTTTAGGAATGCTCGGTTACTACAGGCGATTTATCAAGGATTTCGCAAAAATCGTTAAACCACTAACAGCACTCCTCAGGAAAGAAACTGAATTTGAAATTACATCCGAAATAAAAAGGTGTTTTGAAAAATGTAAAGAACTTTTAATGCTTGACCCGGTATTAGTTTACCCAGATTTCAATAAAGAATTTTTACTGACAACAGACGCAAGCGACTATGCCATAGGCGCTGTGTTGTCACAAGGACCGATAGGGCGGGACAGACCTATCGCATATGCTTCAAGGACATTAAACCAAACAGAAGAGCGCTACTCAACGACAGAGAAAGAATTCCTGGCAATTGTATGGGCAGTGAAGCACTTCAGACCTTATCTTTATGGAAGGAAGTTCAAAATGTTCACAGACCATCAACCACTAACCTTCTCATTTAGTAACGCAAACCATAGAATTATTAGAGGAAAATTGGCTTTAGAAGAGTTTGATTATGAACTTATCTATAAGCCAGGCAAACAAAACGTAGTCGCCGACGCATTGTCACGCGTAAATTTGAAAAACCATTTAAACATGCATTCGCAATCATCGCTATCTTTAAACGTTGAGCCATCTGAGCGAGCAGCAGAAGATTCAGATGATGAGAGCGACGTAATGACGGTACACTCGGCAGACACAAGCGACGATTATTTTATCAGATATACCGAAAGGCCAATCAATGTTTTCAGAACGCAAGTTTTATTTAAGATTGGTAATATAGAGTTATCAGCGTACGAGCAAGTCTTTCCAAAATTCCATAGACACACAATTGTCAGAAAAGAATACACCGAAGAAAACGTGGTAGAAATATTAAAACGAACCCTCAACCCGAAGGGTGTAAATTGCTTAAAAGTCCCCGTGTCACTAGCGCAATTGGTCCAAGAAACTTACAAAAAACACTTCTCAGGTAATAATATATACAAAGTTTTCATTTCAGAAACCTTACTGGACGACATAAGAATGGAAGAAGAGCAGGATGAAACCATAAGAAACATACACCACTATGGGCATCGTGGCATAAAGGAAAATAAGAACCAAATAATGCAAACCCATTTTTTCCCACAACTCGACCGAAAACTCAAAATTTTTATCAATTCATGTGATATTTGCAAAAAAGCTAAATATGACAGAAAACCACCGAAACTAATAAGAAAGAGTATATTTGGAGAAAAACCTTTCGATCGAGTTCATATAGACATTTTCTTTTTAAAAGGGCAAAAATGGCTCACTATAGTCGACTCCTTTTCCAAATTCGCAAACATCATCCCATTAACCACTAGAACTATCATTGACATAAAAACCGCGATTACCGAGCACATTCGACAGTTCGGAAGACCAAAGACTATAGTATGTGACCAAGAGCCATCTTTTAGGTCTATAGACTTCGTAGGATTCCTTAACGATCTCGGAATCGAAATACACTTCGCGAGTGGATCGAACTCGAACGGTATAGTGGAACGGTTCCACTCGACACTAATAGAAATTTTCCGCACGAATAAGGCGAAGTTTAACAATCTGACGATAAACGAACAAATAAACATCGTAATAGACATCTACAACAATAGCTTCCATTCAGCCATCAAAAACCAACCGCGAAACTTAATATTCAATAACTCAGGAACAACAAATATGGAAGAGATATCGGAAACAGCAAAAAAATTACAGTCAGCGGTAAAAATCGAACTAAATAGGCGAAAAAACGAATATGAACAACAGCACGAAACTAACAAAAAACCCACAAATCTTTACCCTGGCGACATTAAGTATATTAAAAACTCACAACGCCTAACAAAAGATAAAGACCCATTTAAAACTACAACCGTTAAAACCAACAATGAACTAACATTTGAAGATGTCAACGACATCAAAATACATAAAAACAGAATAAAAAACTAACCAATAAACCAATCATTTAATTCTCGTTACAGTTTACCATTCATCGCCTTAATAAACAGTACCAAATTTAAAGATGTATCCCATAACAATGGCATAATAGCCATAAAGCTAAAACAAGTCAGGATAAGGTTAGGATTTGAGAGGATTATACATAAAATTAACATCCAATCTATCGAGAATAACATAGACTATATCGAAAGAACAGCTGAAAACCTGAAAATCATTGACCATTTACGTAACACACTAGATTTCAAAATCCAATATGCTAGAGGAAAATTGATGAGTTTGTATTCCCACAGAACCAGAAGAGCACTAGTCAATGCATTAGGATCAGTGATAAAATTGTTAGCAGGCAATCCAGACAATGACGATCTAGAAATCATAAATCAGAGTTTAGGTACCCTAGCAAAACAGGAAAATTCAGTCTCGAAATCTCTATCAAGACAAATAATCATCAACGAAAAAAAAGAAAACAAAATCAATAATATTACGGATATTCTCAAAAAGATTAACAAACACATCGTAGAGCAAAGGAACAGTTCGTTAACTGTTAGGGCCGATTTGGAATACATCAACCTGATCATAAACCTTGACTTAATAATCCAAATTCTTAGTAATATAGAAGAACAAATAGAATTTGCCAAATTTAGCGTTTTAAACAGGAATTTATTCTCATTTGAAGAGAAAAAATATATTTTTAACAGACCAAATGCACAGAAACTAAAATTAGATTACTTAGACCAAATATTTCAGTATAGCTCAGGAAGCGTAATTGTAGGCCGAGGCGAAATTCTAATACTGGTGAAAATACCCATTCTGGACGACAACGAGTTCGATCTGATCAACATTCAACCGCTCAACATAAATAACACACGAATCCACACAAACATAAAGCTGGTGGCAAAGCATGGAGACTCCATTTACAAACAGACTGAACATTGCGACATATGTGAAAAGACAACTCTTCTCGAGGACGAATGCATCTATAACCTCTTAAATCACCGCACACCAAAATGCGACATAAAACCCGTAAGACAAACTACCCGTGTAGAAGAAATCAAGAAAGGAATCATACTTATTGACACAAACGAAAAAGTACTGATTTCCGATTCATGCAACAGCTCTAGATTGATCAACACTCCGACAATCATAGAAGCAAACAATTGCACAATAAAAGTGATGAACATTACATACAATAGCAAAGTCTCTCTGGAAAATAACGAAGAATACCTCCTTCCAGTGTTTGGAAGCAAGATGATACAACTAAACTACACGGAAGAACAAAACGAGTTCTCTCACCTCAAATTGGAAAATTTGAACAGCCTCCAGGACGTAAAACTGGATTTGCATCGTTCTAAAAGAAGAACAACCATTGGAGGAGGAATCCTCCTCATACTAATCATTATCTGCTCTCTTACTATTTATATTATCAACAGAAAAATCAAATCAAAGGAAGAATCCTTTCTAGAAATCCATAACCATGCTGGAACCACCACGGAACCTAAAGACCCTATCAAGCAAATTAAACCGACACCATTACCAAGTCTCATCCTTTTCGGTAAATCGCCCGAGGACGGACGACAATCTAAGAGGGGAGGCGTTACACCACAACTACCCGACCAAAGCGCACCCGAAGTCAAGACGTCAGCGAAAACCTAGCCGGGACCCATAGCAACAAACCGAGGAACCAAACCATCAACGCAACCATCGATCAACAACCGATGACGACTGCAAGACCCGATCGAGACACGCGGACAAAGGTTGAATCAGAATCGAACCACCCGAGGAAACGACGCATCAGCAGATTCAGTAGATATAAGCCTTATAGAATTAATTTTCAATTCAGTCTTGTGTGTAGTTAGGAACGATCAAGTGTTAAAAGTATAGTGAATAATTTTTTTTATGCTAACGTGAAACTTTATAGCATAATTTATACATACATACATACATACATACATACATACATACATACATACATACATACATACATACATACATACATACATACATACATACATACATACATTACACACATTGGATACAATCAACATTTGATTGATATGTTTTGATTTCACACGTTTTAACGGGCTTAAATGTTAAAGTTTGAATAACTTTTGAATGAACCGTCCGATTTTAAATAACTCGGTTTCGTTTGATAGATCTCAGCAGCAAT